>NC_062232.1:6042917-6342917 GCF_902686445.1 Sciurus carolinensis | reverse complement strand
TCAAATTTGAAGGTAAGTTTTGCTGGGTATAAGATTCTTGGTTGGCATCCATTTTCTTTCAGAGCTTGAAAAATGTTGTTCCAGGCCCTTCTAGCTTTTAGGGTCTGGATTGAAAAATCTGCTGATATCTGTATTGGTTTCCCCCTGAATGTAATTTGGTTCTTTTCTCTCACAGCCTTTAAAATTCTGTCTTTATTTTGTATGTTAGGTATTTTCATCATAATGTGCCTTGGTGTGGGTCTGTTGTAATTTTGTGTATTTGGAGTCCTATAAGCCTCTTGCACTTGATTTTCCATTTCATTCTTCAGAATTGGGAAATTTTCTGATATTATTTCATTGAATAGATTGTTCATTCCTTTGGTTTGTTTCTCTAAGCCTTCCTCAATCCCAATAATTCTCAAATTTGGCCTTTTCATGATATCCCATAGTTCTTGGAGATTCTTTTCATGATTTCTTACCATCTTCTCTGTTTGTTCAACTTTGTTTTCAAGGTTAAATATTTTTTCTTCAATATCTGAGGTTCTGTCTTCCAGGTGTTCTATCCTATTGGTTGTGCTTTCTATGGAGTTCTTAATTTGGTTTATTGTTTCCTTCATTTCAAGGATTTCTGTTTGAGTTTCTTTCAATATCTCTAACTCTTTATTGAAATGATCTTTTGCTTTCTGTATTTGCTCTTTTAACTGTCGATTGGTGCTATCATTCAATGCCTGCATTTGCTCTTTCATCTCATAGTTTGCTTCCCTAATCATTTTAATTATGTACATTCTGAACTCCCTTTCTGTCATTTCTTCTGCCATGCTGTCGTTGGATTTTATTGATGTAACATCTAGATTTGTTTGGGGCATTTTCTTCCCTGGTTTTCTCATATTGTTCAGGAATCAGTGGGTCCTTAAGATATTGCAGATTTCCTGTATTGACTTATAATATCCCTGAAGATTTCTAATATATCCCCTCTTATCCATCAGTAGCCTCAGTCTTGGAGGAAGTTGATAATGCGGTGCTCCACAAGGAAGCTGCCTCTCTAGGGGTGGTGACCCTCAGGTGGGTATATTCCCTGATAGTGGGCAGAGGTGCCTCCACTTGTTGACCAATGGTCATCCAATGGGGAACTAGACTGTGGGCTGAGACAAGGCCTGTTTGTACCTGTGTCTCTGGTTTTACAGTCCCTGTGGGAAAACCTCCCCCGGCAGGGAAGACTCACCCGGTGGGGATGTCTCGCTGGTCAGTTCCCCTCCTAGAGGTTCCCCTCAATCTACAACAAGCGCCTGGGTTGGGCTGTCTTCCTCTGCAACGTTCCCAGGGGCCCGGACCTACCTCCTGGGCCTGGGAGCCTCACCCTTCGCAGATGAGTCTCCTTAGGCTTCCTCTCCTCAGAGAAGCTGCCTGCAGTCCTGGAAACTTCGCTCCGCCCCTAGGTGTGTCTCTGTGCGGCTCTTTCAGCAAGAAGCCGGTCCTGGGACCCTGCTCTGCACCTAATCGCCTGGCTATGTGGCCCCTCCTCTGAGTCGCCACCTGGAGCCCCGTACAATAGCTCTGAGACCCAGAGACCCGCCACACACCTCTTCTTCCGGACAGCCACCCGGTGTTCCAATGTAGTCACTAGGAGTCCAAGCAACTCACTTCGTGTCTTTTCCTCCCGCCAACCGCCGGTAGCCCTAGGCAGTCACTCCGAGTCCAAGTGACCCACCCTGTTCCTCCTCCTCCTTGGGGAAGCCCCCCGGGTGTTCAGGAGTGGTCGCTTTGAGTCCAAACAACTTACCACTCGCCTCCTCCTCTAGCAACCGCCTGTGGCTCTGATGCAGTCACTCCTAGAGCAAGTGACCCGCCGCGCTTCTCCTCTTCCTCCGGGCAATACCCCGATGTTTAGAAGCGGTCGTTCTGAGTCCAAACAGCTCACCATGCAGCTCCTCCTCAGGCAGCAGCCCAGAGCCCCAGTGGTTGCTCCGAGTCCAAGCGCTGTGCTGAGCCGCCTCCTCTACGATGATCTCAGTTGTCCCAAGATTCTGCATTTCTAATGAGTTCTCAGATGGTACCAATGCTTTGGTGTCAAGATCACCTTCTGGGTTGTCAGGGAACATTAGATAATGTAAGTAATGACAAAATGGGCTTTCTTCCCAATTTGGTGGAAAGAGGTTATTTCTCACTTTTGGCCTGTTATCAGTTATGAAAAAAAATCTTGAGATGAGATTGGAGAAATGCAGAAATGAAAACACTGTTATCAGAGTTTGAGGAGGGAGCTACTGCATAAGTGGAAATCTTGAAAACTGTATATTTTCCTCTCAAAGGGAGATTTTTATGAATCTTGAGACTTGTTGAAGGGAGATTTTTATGAATCTTGAGGCTGCTTGAAGGGAAGTTAATCATGTTGACTTGTCTTCCAGGCAACAAACAATGGCTGCCTGTGTTTCCTACCAGAGGTTTCCTAGTTCCAGTGCTGCCTTTAGTTGCTGTGCATTGCTCCTTTTTCATTTGAGTGTAAATATGATTGATGTTTATTTTAAGGAACATGCTCTCTTCTTACAGTATTCTGGTATGCTATACCATTTCTATAAATATAAATGAGCTATATTTCTGAAGGCTTGTTTCAGCAGTTATGTTGCCTTCTCATCTCAGAAGCGTTCCTCCCCTGCACTTCATCCTTTCTCTCTAGGTTTCTTGTTTTCTTTCTTCTGACAGCAAAATTTCACTTCTTTTGGAAATACTTATGTTTAATTATTTGATTTGATTTATATAGTTAGAAATAATAATGCATTTATTTGGATTGAGAGATCACAGACAGTTCTCTAATCAAAATTCCTTAATGAAATATGCCTAGTAGATAAAATTTTAGTTTTCTTAGACATTCAAAGTCTTACGAAGATGAGACTGGTTTGGTAAATGAATACTTACCATAATTATATCCCAATTTGTGAACATTCTCAAAATTTACAATGCATTCCAAAGTAAGGTTTCAATGTCTAAAATTTTGGCATGAAAGTTGGAATACTATTATTCTAATTTTAAATTAATAAGGGCTATATAAATGTGAAATGAACCATAATTTTTATGTAAGTGGACTTCTCTTTTCTATTTTTATAATATCTTATTGCTGCATTATAATTATTACAATACAGCAAGTGGATTGGGGGAGGGAGGAAAAGAGGGAAAGGGAAGGAAATGAAGAATGAGATTGATCAGATTGTGTTATGTGCATGTACAAAAATTTAACTTTCTTAAAGTACTTACTCCAGTCTCACCTGCAGTCATATCATCAACATTCTCCCATTTATGAGCTCATTATCTCATAGTTGAAAAGCACTGTACTGAGACTGAAACTATCTTCTTGACCTAGAGTTGGTTTATTTTAATTAGTTGGAAAGCATAACCATTCTGACCAGGGTAATATGACATGCATGATTATGCACAAGTTGATAAACATCTGTAAAGTATCATGTTGGATGATGGTTATATACAAGACATCGTAGGGAAGACAATGAGAGCATCCCAAAAGGAATGCCATATTCCCCTGTAGCAGAATGGAGTACAGAATGTGAGGGAGGTAAGAGAAGTTTGGCCAAATGTTCCTTTGCTGAATTTGGTGGATAAGTAGGTGTCTCATGTACAAGTGAGACTCCCTTCAGTGATCCTGTAAAATGAGTTTTTAAAAACCTTATAATTTAGGAAATTGATCCTTGACAGCATAGTTTAAACAACAGGTGTTTAAAAAACACACTATTGAGATAAAATTAACATATAATAAATATATTTCAGGAATACAAATTTTGACATATGTGTATACCAGTGAAACCATCATTATAGTAAAAGTAATGAATACATAACTCCCAAATTTCCCTGTACCCTTTTGTAATCTCTCTTCCTGTCCTTCCAATTCATCCCAATTTCTGTCTCCAGGAACAAGCTGATCTACTTTTTGTCACTGTAGACAGTTGGTATTTTTATGGAATTTTATACGAATGGAGTCAAATACTATGTACTGTTCTTTAACCAATATTTCACTCAATTATTGAAATTTTGTTGTATGTTCATTCTTTTTATTGCTGAGTAATATTCTCTTTTATGGCTGTATCAGAGTTTGTTTTGCCATAAATCTGCTCATAGAAATTTGGGCAGATTCAAATTTTGGAGTATAACAAATAAAGGTTGTATAATAGCCTTTGTATAGACATGATATTTCTTTTTTATTGGATATATATGTAGGAGTAGAATTACCAGGCCATATGTTATGTGTTAGTTTAACTTATTAAGGAATTGTCAATTGTTTTCTATTCACCTCCTTGCCAACACTAGATATATTCAGTCTTTGTTATTTTAGATCTTTGAATATATAGTATCACATTGTGGATTTTTATTGGTTCTTTCTAGTCATACATGACAGTAGAATCCATTTTGATATAATTATATAAGCATGGAATATATATCATTCTAACTAGGAAACTGTTCTTAGATATACGTGATGGTAGGATTCACTGTGGTATATTCATATGTATACATAGGAAAATTATGTCAGATTCATTCTGCTCTCTTTCCTTTTCCTACCCCTTCCCCTTCCCTTCATTCCCCTTTATCTAATGTACTGAATTTCTATTCTTCCACTCCCCACCCCTCATTGTGGGTTAGCTTCCATATATCAGCGAAAACACCTGGCCTTTGTTTCTTTGGGATTGACTTATTTCACTAAACATGATATTTTCCAGTTCCATTCATTTACCAGCAAATGCCATAATTTCATTTTTCTTGTGGCTGAGTAATATTCCTTAGTATATGTACAGCAGGTTTTCTTTATCCATTCATCTGTTGAAGGGCACCTAGGTTGGTTCCATAGCTTACAATTGTGCTTTGAGCTGCTATAAACATTGATGAGGTATAACTGTAGTATGATGATTTAAATTTCATTTCCCTGAAGGCTAAGATATTTGACTTGTTTTTATTGTTTATGTGTTATCTATCTATATTCTTTGAAAAAGTGTACACACAGCTTGGTGTGGTGGCACACGCCTGTAATCCCAGCAGCTTGGGAGACTGATGCAGGAGGATTGTGGGTTCAAAGCCAGCCTCAGCAAAAGTGAGGCCCTAAGCAAAAAATACAAATAGGACTAGGGATGTGGCTTAATGGTCAAATGCCCCTGAGTTCAACTCTCCAGCCCCCTCAAAAAGCATCTGCACAATCTTTTGCTCATTTTTATTGGAATATTATTTTATTTTTATTGAGTTTTGAATTCTTTAATATTCTGGGCACAGGTTTTTATTATAGAAACAATTTGTGAATATGGAACTGGAATTCTAGTATGTCCACTTCTAGTATGATCTTGCACTAGAGAAGCTGATATGTCAATGAGGGTGTCAGGACAATACAGAGTTAATCTTTGAAAACTTTGGGTGCTATGAATGAGGCTCTTATAGAGTGTCATGGGAGTACAGAGTACAGTGCATTTTGTCTGGGAGAGTTTGGAAAGATTTCTCAGAGGAAGAAGGAACTTTAATGCTTTGCTTTGAAAGGTGATGAGTTTGCCGGTGGAGAACCTCTCTAAAATATCATTCTAGACAAAGAGAATGTGTTGTAGAGGCAAGAAGGTATATTTGGGAATTGTACATTCTGGATGACCAGAGAGGATGGATGAGGATGAAAAGAAGTCTGAGAGTAGATTGTAAGGTTGTAAAGAACTTAGTAGAACAAGTTTAAGAATCTGAACTGCATCTTCAAAGCAATAGGGAGCCTGCTGAAGGGTTTTAAACATCAGAGTGAAATGGTCAGATTTGCATTTTAGAAAATGTCCTACAGTGATGGTAAAGGATTAGAAGAGGATAATGAATTCAGGAAAAATAACAAGAACCTGAACAAAGCAGTAACATCAGGGATAGAGAGAGGAGGGGGTAAATTCTCAGGATATTTAAGAGTGTTAGATGTTGATGAGTATTTAAATGTCAGGAGTGAGAAAGATAATGATTCATAGGATGACCCCCAGATTATACTTAAAATAATGGAATGATTTGGGAGTGCATTCATTAGGTCCAGTGATGCAGGAGTATGAACAGGAAAGATGGAGAGTAGTTTAAAAATTTATTTTTTTTACTTTTTAGTGCATAAATAGGGGGGTTCATTTAGACATATTCATAAATGGAGTTGAGGAGTATTATATGTTCAACTTATATTATTCATTCATTCATTCAACAATTTTTTTACTGGATACCTACCATATGCTAGGAAGTAGAAATGTGAAGAAAGTCAAAACAGAGACTGTGATAGTCTTCAAGATTAAAAACTTCAGCATAGAAGAGAGAAAATGAAATAATCCTAGAAATGTATAATTTAGAATTGACTCTGAATTTCTTGAAGTAAAATAATATTGAGACAGTGCACACAGGTAGACTTGATGTAATCTCAGTTTCAAGAAATATTACCTTGAAGGAATAAAACTTACAAAAAGATCTGAAATAATTAGACTGGTCAAGATAAAATAACAATGGTTCTGGTAGAAAGAACAGGATATAATAAATGTAGGATATTCAGATGGAGATTTTCAAAAGGTAGGTGAAAACATGCATCTAGAAACAAGGTCTAAGATGGAGTAGTTATGCATTCATGGTGCAGATAAAACCATGGCAGAGATGAGAAATTTGAGTGAGCTTTGTAGAATGAACAGAGAAAGCTGATGCTCGGCTTGTAGAATACCAATATTGAAAAGGAAGACAGAAGAGAAGAGGAAGTAAGTTAAAGAACAAGGATGAGGAGGTCCGAACAAAATAGAGACCATACCAAGAAAGGAAACACATGACTGCCAATGCCAAATGTATGGCAATGACTATTCTGGTTTACTGAATTCCCCTTCCCCTCACCATATTTAGAAACATTTGTGTGGTATGTATTAATTCTGCTGATTGTCTTTTCCTGGACTGAATCAGATCCCTGCCTCATTAAGTCTCAAGGGAGGCAAGCATATAAAGGAAAAATTTATTTTTTATATTGATTCTAAATGTTCTCAAGGGAAGTTGTTTTGGCATTTTCCCCTTTGCCTGTCATTCTGAAAAATGATTTAAAATTTTGGATTCATGTAATCATTTTGCAGTATATTTTAAATTTAATCATATTTCATAGTATGTGTTCCTTGTTCTGTGAAATGAGTCAGAATACTGTGGCCATTTCATCTCTTCTGGGAAGAAAAATCAAGATGCAAAAAAGAATATCCTCCCAGCCTGCAAGAATTATATGCAGCTAAACACATATATCTATATGTATATATGCTAGGGAGTCTTTCTGTAAGGTCCAAATTAACTAACCAAAAAAATTAAATAAATAAAACCCATTACCCTTCTCCCTGTCTCCTTGCTTCTGTGGGTTGATCCTTCAAAATCGAGTTCATTGCCTTCTCTAGATGCTAACCCAATATTATAGTCATCCATTCATTGCCCTTCTATTATTAGCAGTAATTTTCTTAGAACCCCCTATGCCCTATGCAATGTGCTAAGAATTATTAAACAATACATAGTGTTGCTTAACTTTTAAGCTATTATGTGAGATAGATTAATGACACCCATACTATAGAGGAGGCGGCTGAGGCTTAGAAATGCTAAGTTATTTGTCACATTTGTTGAATCCTAATGTCTTAACTATCAAGTAGCAAACTATTCATAGTAAAGATCATATTATCACTCAGCATATGCCCAGTTAGATTGCACCCACCCACCATCTCCTAACAGCAAATGTTTCATTCTCATTCACATGTCATGTACATTATAGATCAGTGGCCCATTTTGACTATATTAATTGTGCCTATCCAAGAACATGGGAGATCTTTTCATCATATAAGGTCTTCAATTTCTTCCTTGAGTGTTCTATAGTTTTCATTATAGATGCTTTCACTTGCTTGGTTAGGTTTATTCCCAGGTATTTTTTTGGGGTTACTGTAAACAGGATAGTATTCCCAATTTCTTTATCAGCATTTCCATTATTGGACATAGGAAAACTACTGATTTTTGTGGGATTTTTTTATATTGCTACTTTGCTGAATTTGTTTATATGCTCTAGAAGTCTTCTGGTGAGGTTTTTTGGGTCTTCTAGATATAGAAACATGTACTTGACCTTGGGCATTGTGTAGCCAGGGTCCTCTCTCTCTAATACCCTCCCAGGCCTGATGTTCTAAATAAATGTAATTATCAGTATTTCATCTTTTCACCTTCATCTCAGTCTTCAGAGTAGTCAATCTGCCCCTTTGCTCATCACCCTAATAAACTTCATCACTGTATCTTCACTCAATGTCATGTCACTAGTCTAGCGAACTATTTTCAGTTCTTTTGGTGATATTCTGTACAGTTGATAACTTTATCTTTCTCAAAACATTAGTTTCTATTTAGTCCTATAACCCTACATGCTTCTTCTTTTTCTTAAGAATATTGGGTTCTTCTCAGTCTGTTCTTCAAACTTTTCTTCCTCCATTTATCTCTATGTATGATATACCTTCCAACTCTATTCTAAGTCCTATTTTATTTTCATTCTAAATGATATACCTGAATAATTGCTTTCTTTCAAAAATATTCCTAGACCTAACCAGTGGTCTTAGAGTAAGCATAAAATAGTAAACTGAAATTGGTACAAGTTGCTTGCTCTTGGATATGGTATGAAAACACCTATCAAGAAGAGTTGGGAGATGGAGGAGGAAAAGACTCTTTGAGAATAAGAGCGTATGAGTTTCTAAAGCTTGGTTTGAATCTTTAATCTTTTATGTGTAGTTTCACAGGGAACTCTGGTTTCCTGGAGTAACTTTGGGAAGGTGGGAAGATTCTTCCTGCATGTGGCAGTTTCTCCCATTATCTTTTACTTTGAATATTTATTTCTGAAGAAATATATCATTATACCCTTTCCACTAAAATAAATGATATCATTTAACTGGATTTGTTGCTATCTTTCCTTTATTCATATTATTGCCTTGTATGATGTTCATATTAATTGGTGTCAGAAGTCACTGTGATGCAAAGACCCCAGATCCAAATGGCCAAAGCTAACAAGGAAAGATATTGCAGCAAAATATGTGGATATTAGAAGACCAGGTTGATGGGTAGACCATCCTTGGCATCAGGACAAATACCTCTGTAATAGGTAATGAAGGAGGAATTATTCCAAGTAAGGTTTATCACCCTATTAACTCTGAGCTTCTTGTCACTATGAGTTGAAAATGAATTACAATCCCAAATTTGGCCAAATTGCAACTATCCGATTTGTCTCTAGCAAAGCTTGGTATTTGTGGCAGGAATTGAAACAGTGAGCAACCTGACCTAGTATCTGACTGTTAAAGACAACTAACACTGAAATTATGACATTGATATTAGGATAAAACCATCAGAAATGGCAACATTGAGGATGAGGTTCCCAACCGACCATGACACAGTCATATTTATTAGGTTGTTTTTTAGGCAAATTTTGGGTTTAAATGTGAAAAGGGAAGAAAGCAACTGAGATTTGTATATTCTCACTAACCCAAGGATGGAGATTTCAAAGGAAAAAAATTAAAATGGAAAGTCTTAGAATTACTTTAAGCTATGATAAATTTGTTATGTGCAGAAACTAATTGTTTTGTTTTGTTTATTTTAATTCCTCTTCAGAAAAGTGCTATGCTATGTGGAACTCTGTGATTTAAATATCCAAAATATTTTTGGTAGCATTTCAGAAGTATGGGTATAAGAAATAATTTTCCATGTGAACTAGATGCATTCAAGGTGAAAAATCAAAAGAATTTAGTTAAGATATGAAACTACCTGTGGTAAAATTTAATAAAAAGAATTTGGTTTTAGAAAATTATGCTAAAGAGATGTATTAGAACCAAGTGAAAACAGTACTAAAAATGTCTAAGAAATTGCAAACTATATTCATAATTATGTCCAGGGTGAGCCATGGATATGAAGCATACTGATTTGAAATTCTCTCAAGACAAAAAAACTAAAGTGTCAAATAACTGATATTTGCAGACAAAATTGTATTTAGGAAAAGATGACCTTCTTGGGACAGAGCCAACTAAGATAAAGAAGGCAATGCTGGCATGAAGCCCAGATCTCCTCAAATCTTGGAAAAAGGCCAGCTACTCTTTCCTGTCTGGAACCTTTAGAATTTTGACTTGAAACTATAAGGGTAAGGATTTCCTTCCTCTCTCCTATGCTTTTAATTAAAAGTGATTCAAAATTGGGAAATTCCCTAGGAGAAGTTTAGCTAAAAGAGATTTTATTTTAAAACACTCAGAAAAGGTCCTGAAAATAATCCAAAGAGAGAGAAGGAAGAACAAGCAGGGCAAAGTAACTTAAGTAAGAAAATTTTGAGAACATTGGATTTTACCAAAGGAAGAAAGATCAAACCATTCTCCAAGCTAGATTGAAGCTGGACACACTTGCCTCCAGCAGAGCAGCAGTCATTACCAGAAGCAAAAATGCAGGATATCTATAGGTAAAACCACGTGACTCTTAGGTATTGCTGTTACCCCTTCCTAAATGCAGATGCAAATTAAACATGTAGATGAGATTTCTTCACCCAGTCCCATTTAGACACTGATTTATTAAATTATTAATAATTATTAATTTAAATTATTATTTAATTTAGTTAAATTATTTGGGATCATAAAACCTGAATCATGAGGATTACTACCAAGTTGTAAAAAATAAATTATTTATTCTCAGCCACTTTCAGACTGCAGTGGGAGTCCCAATACGAAATACGCTTATTTAGATTTGGGCAAAGCTATATCTAACATTTGGGCATCTTATTATGCCCCATTCACCAACTTATGTAGAAGAAAGTGATTATCCCTATAATAGTTGTACATTTATACAGTTGTGAATTTATACAGAATTAGATGGGCTAAAATCTCTGCAAAATGTTGGATAATTGCATTAAACTATTCTATGCTACAACTTGCTGAATTCCCACATATATCTTATGTAGGGATTAAAAACTGCAGGAGTAGGTCAGAAAATGATGGGGAATTACTTGCACAGGGATTTGGAGATGTTTCAATGTAATATTGGAAATGAAATGCATCATAATCTAAATGTGCTAGTGTTTTCTCAGTTGCCCCTTGTGGAATTTAGACAATTCATAGAAATTATTCTACTTGAACTCTTGAAATTAAGTTTTATGTATCTCAAATTTCTGCATATCAATTTGGTTGTAGTTTCTAATATTCTTAATTGGTTCAACACTGAGAAAAGTAATTTCAATATATTTTGTGTAAGTTACCTATTGTCATGAATATGCTTTATGATAAGCCAATCCCTAAGTAGTTTAAAAACAAATATTTATTGTTTATACATGTAGAGTAATTGGTTGAGGCAACTTTGCCATTCTTAGCTGGGCTCACATGTGTGGATGTTTCTCATCATTGGTTGTTTTTGACTGGTTGCTGCTTGGGTAAATGGGGCCATTCAGATAAGCAATGTGTGTGTTTCATCCTCCTGATTATATTCTCATGGAAAGGCATAGATGCAAGGGAGAGAGTAAAAATATAAAGGGTCTCTTCAAAGCCACAGAACTGCTACACCTTCATATTCACCATATTCTATTGGTTAAAGCTTGTTACAAGTCCAACATGGGTAAAAGAAATTGGAAAATGCACTGTCTCTTTGGTGACAGAACATTGTGGAAAAGGGCATAGACATGGAGATTGTGGATGAAGAACCGGGACTATTGATAGAATCAATCTACTACATATATAAACAGAAAGGTCTTTTGAAGTTTCAGTTCACTAATAAGGTGCCCATGATAAGTAAGTAATGATAGTAGGAACTGTAATAGTGAGAAGTTAATGAAGAGCTTTTTGGGAAAACCATAAAAGCTTAAAATTATCTGTATTGTCCTATTCCTTGATATTATAGATTTATAGGAACATTGTTGAAGTACTGGGTAGTCTGTGCCTCTGTATTCTTTGGCATTTTTTGTGAGAATTTTGGGATTTCCTTTTAAATTTTAAGCAATTGGTGATTAATGAAAAAGACAAAAGTGATCATTCAGACCAAGGATGGCAATTTTTTTTTTTCTGTAAAGGGCCAATTAATAAACATTTTAGGTGTGGTGGGCCATGCTATATCTACCACAACTACTCAACCCTGGCATTACAAAGCAAAGTCATTCAGACAATATGTAAAGAAACAAAGATGATTATGTTTCAATAAAATTTTATTTTAAAGCTAGAAAACTGGGTTGATTTTGCTGATGGGCAGTAATTTGTTGACTGCTAATCTAGACTTTCATATTTTGATGTCAATCCCTTGATACCTGAGCAAAAGAGAAGGAAAAAGACTTCTAAATATGGAGTAACAATGTAAATTAAGAGTACTGTTTGTTGTGATAAAATGTGAAATCATATACCAGAAGTTTCTTGAAGGAATACATAAAACTGTGTCAATAAACTCTCATTTTAGAGCAAGGTAAAACAGAAATTTGAACACTGGATTTTACAGTATTTTTTTCTTATACCAGTGGTTTGAAGCTCCTTGGTCTGCCTTGAGTTTTTTTGTGAAATAATACAATGTGCTCTTCCTGGTACATAGATGGTGATCTCTATGGGCGTGAGAAGTTACAATGAATCTGGCATATTCTGTCATGGGAAAACAAGAGTATCTTTTTAAATGTTTGGATATGTGACCTTTAAAATGTTCTCTTTCAGCCAGGTTGTAATAAATTGAATGTCAAAAAATAACCACTCCAACACACATTATTATGAAAATGCCAAACATACAGAATAAGGATAGAATTTAAAGGTTGTTAGAGAAAAACAACAGGTCACAATTAGAGAGAAACCAAAATACATCTCGGCTGATTTCTCAACCCAGACCCTCAAAGCTAGAAGGTTTGGAATAATGGGTATTCCAAGTTCTGAAAGAAAATGGATGCCAACCAAGAATACTATATCCAGCAAAATTAAGCTTCATAACTGATGATAAAAAATTCCATGTAAATATAAGTTAAATGAATCCACAACTAGAAAACCTGTACTACAAAACATACTCAATAAAATATTTTGTGAAGAAATGAAAAATAAAAGTGCAAACTAGCAAAAGGAGGAACTACATTAGAAAAATAAACAAAGGAGAAACTAATTCAAATTAAAAACCAAGAATAACTCAAAATGCCAGGGAATAAAAACCATATCTCAATAATAACATCAGAAGCAAATGGCCTATACTCATCAATCAAAACACATAGACTGCAGATTGGATTTAAAGACAAGACCCAACAACATGCTGTCTCCAAGAGACATAGGCAAATCCACAGACTGAAGGTGAAAGGATGGGAAAAGACATCACTCATGGATTGTGTAAATAAGCAGGGATTTTCATCCTCATATCAGATAAAGTGGACTTCAAGTCAAAGTTAAACAGAAGGAACAAAGAAAGACATTTCATACTGCTTAAGGGAATTATACATCAATGAGACATAACAATCATAATATTTATGCCTCCCAAAATAGAGTATCTACATACATCAAAAAAACCCTTCTCAATTTCAAGAATCAAATAGACCACAACACAATAATACTTGGTGACTTTAACACACCTCTCTCATCACTGGATAGATTCTCCAAATAAATACCAAATAAAGAAGGTATAGAACTAAAAAATACAAATTAATAATTTAGACTTAACAGACATACATAGAATAGTTCATCCATCAATGACTAATACAGTTTCTTCTTAGCAGCACAAGGATCTTTCTTTAAAATAGGCTATATCTTAGACTGCAAAACAACTCTTAGTGAATACAAAAAAGATTTTTGCATTACCTTGCATTCTATCAGATCATAATGGAATGAAGTAAGAAATCAACAATAAAATAAAACACTACTCTAACACCTGGATACTAAATAATACACTATTTAGTTACTAATGGATACCAGAAGAAATCAGGGATTAAAAAAAAGAGGTAAATAAGAATAACAACACAACATATCAAAATCTCTGGGACACTATGAAGACAGTACTAAGCGGAAAGTTCATTGCATTAAGCACATTTACTAAAATAATAGAAAGTTCCCATATAAATAACCTAACATTACATCTGAAGGCCCTAGAAAGAGAAAAAATCAACACCAAAAACAGGAGACTAGAAATAATTAAAATCAGAGCTGAAATCAATAAAATTGAAACAAAGGAAACAATTCAAAAAATCAATGAAACAAAGTTGGTTATTTGATAAAAATAAATAAAAAACCAATAAACCCTTAGCCAAGTTAACAAAGAGAAAGAGAGAAAACTCAAATTACAAAAATTTGTGATTAAAAAAAAAGTATATCATGATGGACACTACTGAAATACAGACAATAATCAGAAACTATTTGAAAAACAGATCCTCCAATAAAATAGAAAATCATGAACACATCAGTATATTTCTAGAGACATGACCTACTGAAATTGAATCAGGAGGACATAGAAAATTTAAGCAGATCAATTTCCAGCAACAAAATTGAAGATGCCATCAAAAGCCTACCTAACAAGAAAAGCCAAGGACCAGACAGATTCTCAGCTGAGTTCTCTCAGACATTCAAAGAAGGACTAACACCAATCTTCCTCAAATTATTCAGTGAAATAGAAAATGAAAGAACCCTTCCAAACTCATTCTATGAAACTAGTATCACCCTGATACCAAAACCAGACAAAGACACGTCAAAGAAAGAAAATTTCAGACCAATATCATTGATGAACATAGAAGCAAAAAATTCCTAATAAAATCCTGGCAAATCACATATAAAAACATATTGATAAGATTGTGCACCATGATCAAGTGGGTTCATCCCAGGGATGAAGGGTTGTTTCAACATACAGAAATAAATAAGCATAATTCATCATATCAATAGACTTAAAAAGAAGAATCACATGATTATCTCATTAGATGCAGAAAAGGCATTGACAAAATGAAGCACGTCCTCATGTTCAAAACACTAGAAAAACTAGGGATTATAGGAACATACCTGAACATTATAAAAGCTAGTCATGCTAGTCCCAAAGTCAACATAATTCTAAATAGAGAAAAACTGAAAGCATTCCCTCTAAACCGGTAAGAAGAGAGGGATGTCCTCTTTCACACTTATATTCAACGTAGTTCTTGCCAGATCAATCAGACACAAGAAAGAAATCAAAGGAATACAAATAGGAAAAGAAGAACTCAAACTATCCATATTTGCTGATGACATGATTCTAATTTAGAAGACCCAAAAATCTCCATGAAAAAACTTCTAGAACTCACAAATGAATTCAGCAAAGAAGCAGGATATAAAAGTAACACCCAAAAATCAATTGTATTCCTATACTTCAGTGATGAATCCACTGAAAGAGAAATAAAAAACTGTCCATTCACAATAGCCCCCCAAAACTGGAACTCGATCTAACAAAAGAGTTGAAAGACCTCTACAATGAAAACTACAGAATGCTAAGGGGAAAAAAATTGAAGACCTTAGAAGATGGAAAGATCTCTCATGTTCTTGGATAGGCAGAATTAATATTGTCAAAATGATCATACTACCAAAAGCACTATACAAATTTAACACCATTCCCATTAAAATTCCAATGATGGTCTTCATAGAAATAGAAAAAACAGTCATTTGGAAAAATAAGAGACCCAGGATAGCCAAAGCAATCCTTAATGAGAAAAGTGAAACAGGAGGCATTACAGCAGTACCACACCTTAAATTACACTACAGAGCTATAGTAACAAAAATGGCATGGTATTGGCACCAAAACAGACAAGAAGAGCAATGATACAGAATAAAAGACACAGAGACAAACCCACATAAATACAGTATCTCATACTAGACAAAGGTACTATAAACATACATTGGAGAAAAGAAAGTCTCTTCAACAAACAGTCCCAGGAAAATGGAAATCCATATGTAATAAAATGAAATTAAAACCTTATCTCTTTCCCTGCACGAAATTCAACTCAAAGTGGATCAAGGACCTAGGAATTAGACCAGAGACCTTGCACCTACTGGAAGAAAAATTAGGCCCCGCTCTTCCTCATGTAGGCTTAGAAACTGACTTCCTTAACAAGACTCTTACAGCACAAGAAGTAAAATAAAAAATAAATAGATGGGATGGTATCAAACTAAGAAGCTTGTTCACAGCAAAGGAAGCAATCAAGAACATGAAGAGAGAGCCTACAGAGTGGGAGAAAATTTTTGCCAACTGAACCTCAAATAGAGCATTAATCTCCAGGATATATAATGAACTCAAAAACTTAACACCAAAACAAACAAACAAACAAAATAACCCAATCAATAAATTGGCAAAGGAACTGAACAGGCACTTGACAGAAGAAGAAATATGAATGGTCAACAAATATATTTAAAAATGTTCCACATTTCTTGCAATTAGAGAAATGCAAATTAAATCTTCACTGAGATTCCATCTAACTCCAGTGAGAATGGTAATTATCAAGACTACAGGCAACAACAAATGGTGAGGATGTAGGAATAAAAGTTTGCTCATACATTACTGGTGGGAGTACAAATTGGTGCAACCACTCTGGAAAGCAGTATGGAGATTCCTCAAAAAAATTGGAATGTAACCACCAACCCTTTGACCCAGCCATCCCACTCTTCAGTTGTATGGAACATTCCTCAAGCTTATCTGACAGCAGTCACTGACACCATGGTCTAAGTAAGCCAAAGAGTGTGGACAGAGAAACTGAGGTAATGGTAAAGACTCACCATGGAATGAAGGTCTTTGCAGTTGTTGATGCTGAGCTAGGAGCTGAGGGAAGGCCTTGTTCTGTCATGCATCACAGAAAGCTGTGATGTGAGCTCGCCCTTGCTGCCTTGCCTCATGCTGTGTGCAGGAGCTTGCCATTCCCCTAGTCCTTTGTCTCAGACCTGTTGCTGGGCAGAATTGCTTAGGCGTGCTTGGATTGTTTACACTAACTGGACCATTGACATATAGTTCACCTATAGGCTGACTCTGTTATACTTTATCAAGCGTGTTAACATGATTGGATAATGTGCCTATATATGTCTTGTGCAACCCTAAATAAAATTAGATCCATGCCTTCAGAGCTCCATCTCTGACGCTTGAGTAGGCATGATGGGTAAGGCTAGGTAGGGTAGGCATCGTTCGTCCTCACCCTCAGCAAACCCATCTCTGAACATCTACATTCACTTTATACCCAAAGGACTTAAAACCAGCATACTACAGTGACACAACCATATCAATGTTTATAGTAGCTCAATTCACAAAAGCCAAGCTATGAAACCAACCTAGGTGCCCTTCAACAGATGAATGGATAAAGCTAATATGGCATATATACACAATGGGATATTACCCAGCTACAAAGAAGAACAAAATTATGGCATTTGCCAATAAGTGGATGGAACTGGAGACTATCATGGTAAGTGAAATAAGCCAGTTCCAAGTAGCCAAAGACCACATAATCTTTCTAATGTGCAGATGCTAACACACAATAAGCAGGAGAAGGAAGAATAGACATTCATTGGATTAGACAAAGGTAAATGAAGGGAAGGGAAGAGGGATAGGAATATGAAAGACAGAATGAATTGGACATAACTTTACTATTTTATATATGAATACATGTCTAGCATAACCTCACATCATGTACAGTCACAAGAATGGGACATATACTCCATGTATGTATGATATGTTAAAATATACTCTACAAACTTGGAATGGAACCACCATTTGGCCCAGTTATTCCACTCCTCAGTACATACCCAAAGAACTTAAAATCAGCATACTACAGTGACACAGCCACATCGATGTTTATAGCAGCTCAATTCACAATAGCCAAACTATGGAACCAACCTAGATGCCCTTTAAAAGATGAATAGATAGAGAAAATGTGGTATATATATATATATATACACACACACACATATATATATATATATATATATATATACATACACACACACACATACACACATATATATGATGGAATATTACTCAGCCATAAAGAAGAATAAAATTATGGCATTTGCAGGTAAATGGATGGGGTTGGAGAATATCATGCTAACTGAAATAAGCCAAACCCAAAAAACCAAAGGCTAAATGTTTTCTCTGATATGCAGAAGATAATTCATAATAAGGGGGGCAGGGATAGGGAAGAATAGAGTTACTATATATTAGGTAGAGGGGAATGAAGGGAGGGTAAGTGGTATGGGGTAGGAAGGAGAGTAGAGTGAAACAGACATTACCTCATATACATGTATGACTGCATGACCAATGTGATCCTGCAATATGTATAATCAGAAAAATGAGAGATTATACTCCATTTATGTATGAGTTATCAAAATGTATAAATGCATTCTACTGTCATGTATAACTAAACAGAATAAATTTTTTTAAAAAATAAAAAAATATGCTCTACTGTCATGTATATCTAAAAATAACAAATAAAAAATAAATCCTGAACAAAAAGAGACTATTTGCACTGCTTTTCTATTTGGGCTATTATTTATATCCAATTATCAGACTAGGAACAGGGTGGGTGACAAATTCAAGTGATGAAGCAATATGGAGGACTTCAGTTCTTTTAATGGATTCAATACTTTCTTTGCCTTCCTTGAAAAAATTTTAATACTTCTCACATTAGCTATAAATTAGCAGATTGCCATTAGTCACCTTGTCACCCTCTGTCCATGGATGTCTCAAATTTAAATCTAAAATTAACTCATCAAGTTCTCACATGTACAAACAGAGAAACAACATGTATCCCATTTGTTTACAATTAAAAAAAAAAAGAAAAAAATTCTCACATGTACACAAACACATGTAGACACAAATATATCTCTCAGTGTTCCCAGTAGGACACAAAAAGTCACCAAATCTTTTTTAAAAAGAGATGTATGGCTTCAGAAAATATACATCATTGGCTAGACCATAATATTATTGATGTCAGAGTTCATATTTTTAAATTGTTTTAATTCCGAGTGTTCATAATTTTCTCAATTATCCCTATTTCACCACAGAGCTTTACATGATGACATATGATAAATTATAGTTTATTACCAATTTAAATTTATGAAAAATTCTGAAATTTCCAAGTTTCTAACAGTGCAAAATGAGCAATATCTCCATATTTACTTCTTCCCTTTTTCCCTTTTTCCCCCAAATTTACTCTGAAAAGTCCTGTACATTTCTACTAATTTGGGACTATACACTATTCAACAGGTATTTCCTTAGTTTCAAAATCTATATTTTATCATTAACTGTCTGATAGAATCTGTAAAGATATCTATTCTTATTTTTTACTGTTATTTTATTATCAGAAATCACCATACAAGACATTCTTACATTTTGTAAGTTAAACTAAAAATGAAAGACATGGTTCCACCAACATGTGGGAGATCAACTCCATTTTAAGTGTACATTAAAACTGAATGATAGACCTAGGTCAATGCCATCACTGGTTGGTGGCAGTCACAGAGTGAGCTGGCGACAGTCAGGCCACCTACATCATGGAGGTAAACAGCGGGCAGATAACCCGCCCAGCCAGCAGGCCAAGGAGAGACGTCATAACTGAGCGACCCCCACTGACCACTACACCTAGGTCGGTGCCATCACTGGTTGGTCCTAGATGCAGAGTGAGCTGACAGCGAGTGAGGCCGCTTGCATCAAGGAGGTAGCAGGCGGGCACCCAACCTGCCTGCCTTGCGGAGCTGGGCAGTGGGTACCCAACCCACCCAACCACCAGGCTAAAGACAGACACCATCACTGAACAATCCTGCCCAACCACCACGAAAGGTTTGTTGCCATCACAGAGCTAGCCAGAGGATTCTTTATAGGCTGGTGCAGGCATTTTGAATTATTCCTGAGGGTGTGGACATCATCATTGGAAGGGCAACTCCCTTCCTGAGACACCTACAGGAGGCTAGAGGACCTTTGACAAGACCCAGGAGCCAATAAGAGGAGGTATTGAGAGACTCAGGACCAACTCAGAGCCACCCGGGAATATACCACACCTGAAGGCCACCACCCCTAGAAGGCCAGCTTCCTAGTGGAGAACTGCATTATCAACTTCCTCCAAGACATCAGGCTACTGAAGGCTAAGAGGTGAGTTATTGGAAATCTAATCTACAAAGACATTATTAGTCAATAGAGGAAATCTGCAATATTCCAGAGTTTCACTACTAGAGGGGTAGATACCTGAACAATATGAGAAAACAAGGGAAGAAAATGTACCAAACAAACCTAGATGGTATAGCAATAAAATCCAATGACAGCATGGCAGAAGAAATGTCAGAAAAGGAGTTCACAATGTACATAATCAAAACGATCAGGGAAGCAAATGAGGAGATGAAAGGGCAAAAGGAGGCATTAAATGATCACACCAATCGACAGTTAAAAGAGCAAATACAGGAAGCAAAAGATCATTTCAATAAAGAGTTAGAGATATTGAAAAAAAACCAAACAGAAATCCTTGAAATGAAGGAAACAATAAACCAAATTAAGAACTCCATAGAAAGCATAACCAATAGGATAGAACACCTGGAAGACAGAACCTCAGATATTGAAGACAAAATATTTAACCTTGAAAACAAAGTTGAACAAACAGAGAAGATGGTAAGAAATCATGAACAGAATCTCCAAGAACTATGGGATATCATGAAAAGGTCAAATTTGAGAATTATTGGGATTGATGAAGGCTTAGAGAAACAAACCAAAGGAATGAACAACCTATTCAATGAAATAATATCAGAAACTTTTCTAAATCTGAAGAATGAAATGGAAAATCAAGTGCAAGAGGCTTATAGGACTCCAAACATACAAAATTACAACAGACCCACACCAAGACACATTACAATGAAAATACCTAACATACAAAATAAAGACAGAATTTTAAAGGCTGCAAGAGAAAAGAATCTAATTACATTCAGCGGGAGACCAATACGGATATCAGCAGATTTTCCAATCCAGACACTAAAACTAGAAGGGCCTGGAACTACATTTTTCAAGCTCTGAAAGAAAATGGAATGCCAACCAAGAATCTTATACCCAGCAAAACTTACCTTCAGATTTGACAATGAAATAAAATCCTTCCATGATAAACAAAAGCTTAAAGAATTTACAAAAAGAAAGCCGGCATTACAAAACATTCTCAGCAAAATATTCCATGAGGAAGAGAAGAAAAACAACAATGCAAATCAGCATAGGGAGGAACTACCCTAAAGGAACAACCAAATAAAGGAGTAATCAAGTCGTGTCAAAAAAAAAAATGAGAGGTTTCAAATGGCAGACTAGAGGGCAACAGCATTTCATGTTGCTCCAGGACGCAGGATTCAAAAGAGGAGATAGTGAGAGACTTGGGACCAACTAAAAGCCACTGGGTGAGTCTCTCCCGTTGGGGAGGTTTCCCGGATGGGGCGGTAGCCCCGGAACACAGGGAACTTTGTGCAGTAGAGTTGCTCGGCGAGACGCCCCTCCCCCCGCTGGAGCAGTAAACACGGACAACTGGGATCATCGTAGAGGAGACGGCTCAGCACAGCGCTTGGACTCGGAGCAACCACTGGGGCTGCGGGCGGCTGCCTGAGGAGGAGCTGCGTGGCGAGCTGTTTGGACTCAGAACAACCACTTCTGAACACCGGGGGGTTGCCCAGAGGAAGAGGAGAAGTGCGGCAGGTTGCTTGGTCTAGGAGTGACTGCATCAGAGCCACAGGTGGTTGCCAGAGGAGGAGGCGAGGGGTGAGTTGTTTGAACTCAAAGCGACCGCTCCTGAACACTGGTGGCCTGCCTGGAGGAGTAGCGCGGTGGGTCGCTTGGTCTCTGAGCAACCGCTCCTGAACACCCGGGGGGCTACCCCGAGGAGGAGGAGGAGGAACAGGGTGGGTCACTTGGACTAGGAGTGACTGCCTAGGGCTACGGGCGGTTGGTGAGAGGAGGAGACACGAAGTGAGTTGCTTGGACTCCTAGTGGCGGCGTTGGAACACCGGGTGGCTGTCCGGAGGCAGAGGGGTGTGGCGGGTCTCTGGGTCTCGGAGCTATTGTACACGGCTCCAGGTGACAGCTCAGAGGAGGGGCTGCATAGCCAGGCGATTAGGTGCAGAGCAGGGTCCCAGGACCTAGGCGGCTTCTTGGTGGAAGAGCCGCACAGAGACACGCCTAGGGGCGGAGCGAAGTTTCCAGGACTGCGGGCAGATTCTCTGAGGAGAGGAAGACTAAGGAGACTCGTCTGCGAAGGGTGAGGCTCCCAGGCCCAGGAGGTAGGTCCGGGCCCCTGGGAACGTTGCAGAGGAAGACAGCCCAGCCCAGGCAGTAGTTGTAGATTGAGGGGAACCTCTAGGAGGGGAACTGACCAGCGAGACCTCCCCACGGGGTAAGTGTTCCCCACTGGGTGAGGTTTTCCCACAAGGACGGTAAAACCAGAGACACAGGCACAAACAGGCCTTGCCTCAGCCCGCAGCCTAGTTCCCCTTTGGATGACCATTGGTCAACAAGTGGAGGCGCCTCTGCCCACTATCAGGGAATATACTCCACCTGAGGGTCACCAACCCTAGAGAGGCAGCTTCCTTGTGGAGCACCGCATTATCAACTACCTCCAAGACTGCAGTCTACTGAAGGATAAGAGGGAATATACTAGCAATCTTCAGGGACATTATAAGTCGATAGAGGAAATCTGCAATATCTTAATGACCCACTGATTCCTGAATAATATGAGAAAACAAGGGAAGAAAATGCCCCAAACAAATCTAGATGTTACATCAATAAAATTCAACGACAGCATGGCAGAAGAAATGACAGAAAGGGAGTTCAGAATGTACATAATTAAAATAATCAGGGAAGCAAACTATGAGATGAAAGAGCAAATGCAGGCATTGAATGATGAGATGAAAGAGCAAATGCAGGCATTGAATGATAGCACCAATCGACAGTTAAAAGAGCAAATACAGGAAGCAAAAGATCATTTCAATAAACAGTTAGAGATATTGAAAGAAAACCAAACAGAAATCATTGAAATGAAGGAAACAATAAACGAAATTAAGAACTCCATAGAAAGCACAACCAATAGGATAGAACACCTGGAAGACAGAACCTCAGATATTGAAGACAAAATATTTAACCTTGAAAACAAAGTTGAACAAACAGAGAAGATGGTAAGAAATCATGAACAGAATCTCCAAGAACTATGGGATATCAAGAGAGGCCAAATTTGAGAATTATTGGGATTGAGGAAGGCTTAGAGAAACAAACCAAAGGAATGAACAATCTATTCAATGAAATAATATCAGAAAATTTCCCAATTCTGAAGAATGAAATGGAAAATCAAGTTCAAGAGGCTTATAGGACTCCAAATACACAAAATTACAACAGACCCACACCAAGACACATTATAATGAAAATACCTAACATACAAAATAAGACAGAATTTTAAAGGCTGTGAGAGAAAAGAACCAAATCACATTCAGGGGGAGACCAATACGGATATCAGCAGATTTTCCAATCCAGACACTAAAAGCTAGAAGGGCCTGGAACGACATTTTTCAAGCTCTGAAAGAAAATGGATGCCAACCAAGAATCTAATACCCAGCAAAACTTACCTTCAAATTTGATGATGAAATAAAATCATTCCATGATAAACAAAAGCTAAAAGAATTTACAAAAAGAAAGCGAAGATTACAGAATATTCTCAGCAAAATATTCCATGAGGAAGAGATAAAACACAAAGAAGCAAATCAGCAAAGGGAGGAATTATCCTAAAGGAACTGTCAAATAAAGGAGGAACCAAGTTGTGTAAAAAAAAAAATAAATAAAATTTAAAAAATGAACCAAATGACCGGGAATACAAATCATACCTCAATAATAACCATGAATGTTAATGGCCTGAACTGATCAATCAAAAGATATAGACTTGCAGATTGGATTAAAAAGAAAGATCCAACAATATGTTGCCTGCAAGAGACTCAACTCATAGAAAGAGATACCCATAGACTAAAGGTGAAAGGATGGGGAAAAACATACCATGCACATGGACACAGCAAAAAAGCTGGAGTATCCATCCTCATTTCAGATAATGTGGACTTCAAGCAAAAGTTAGTCAGAAGGGATAAAGAAGGACATTTCATACTGCTTAAGGGAAGCATAAATCAGCAAGATATAACAATCATAAACATCTATGCCCCAAACAGTGGCTCATCCATGTATGTCAAACAAATCCTTCTCAATTTTAGAAAGCAAATAGACCATAACACAATAATACTAGGTGATTTTAACACGCCTCTCACCACTGGACAGATCTTCCAAACAAAAATTGAACAAAGAAACCATAGCTCTCAATAACACAATCAATAATTTAGACTTAACAGACATTTATAGAATATACCATCCAACCAAGAGCGAATACACTTTCTTCTCAGCAGCACATGGATCCTTCTCTAAAACAGACCATATATTATGCCACAAAGCTAATGTCAGCAAATACAAGAAGATAGAGACACTACCTTGTATTCTATCAGATCAAATGGATTGAAGTTAGAAATAAATGAAAGAGTAAAAAAAAGAAACTACTCCAACACCTGGAGATTAAACAATATGCTATTATATGATGAATGGATAACAGAAGATATTAGGAAGGAAATTAAAAAATTCTTAGAAGTAAACGAGAACAAAGAAACATCATATCAAAATCTCTGGGACACTATGAAAGCAGTACTTAGAGGAAAATTTATTTCATGGAGCGCATTTAATAAAAGAAGTAAAACTCAACAAAGAAATGACCTAACTCTACAGCTCAAAGCCCTAGAAAAAGAAGAACAGACCAACACCAAAAGTAGTAGAAGACAGGAAATAGTTAAATTCATAGCTGAAATCAACGAAATTGAAACAAAAGAAACAATACAAAAAATTGACAAAATAAATAGTTGGTTCTTCGAAAAAATAAACAAAATTGATAAACCTTTAGCCACACTAACAAAGAGAAGACGAGAGAAAACCCAAATCACTAAAATTCGGAATGAACAAGGAAATATCACAACAGACACGACTGAAATACAAAACGTAATTAGAAGCTATTTTGAAAGTCTGTACTCCAACAAAACAGAAAATTTCAAAGACATCAACAGGTTTGTAGAGACATATGAATTGCCTAAACTGAACGAGGAGGACATACACAATTTAAATAGACCAATTTCAAGTAATGAAATAGAAGAAGTCATCAAAAGCCTACCAACAAAGAAAAGTCCAGGACCAGATGGGTTCTCAGCTGAGTCCTACAAAACATTTAAAGATGAGCTCATTCCAATACTTCTCAAAGTATTCCATAAAATAGAAGAGGAGGGAACCCTCCCAAACTCATTCTATGAAGCGAATAACACCCTGATACCTAAACCAGACAGAGATACATCGAGGAAAGAAAATTTCAGATCAATATCCTTAATGAACATCGACGCAAACATTCTCAACAAAATTTTAGCAAATCGCATACAAAAACATATTAAAAAGATAGTGCACCATGATCAAGTGGGTTTCATCCCAGGGATGCAAGGTTGGTTCAACATCAGGAAATCAATAAATGTCATTCACCATATCAATAGACTTAAATCAAGAATCACATGATTATTTCAATAGATGCAGAAAAAACATTTGATAAAATACAGCACCCCTTCATGCTCAAAACACTAGAAAAAATTGGGATAGTGGGAACATTCCTTAACATTGTAAAGGCCATATACACTAAGCCCTTGGCCAATATTATTCTAAATGGTGAAAAACTGAAAGCATTCCCCCTAAAATCTGGAACAAGGCAGGGATGCCCGCTTTCACCACTCCTATTCAACATCATCCTTGAAACTCTAGCCAGAGCAATTAGACAAACCAAAGAAATTAAAGGGATACGAATTGGAAAAGAAGAACTCACACTATCCCTGTTCACTGAAGACATGATTATATACTTAGAGGAACCTGGAAATTCCACCAGAAAACTTTTAGAACTCATAAGTGAATTCAGTAAAGTAGCAGGTTACAAGATCAATGCTCATAAATCCAATGCATTTTTATACATAAGTGATGAATCTTCAGAAATAGAAGTTAGGGAAAGTACCTCATTCACAATAGCATCGAAACAAATAAAATACTTGGGAATCAATCTCACAAAAGAGGTGAAAGACCTCTACAATGAGAACTACAGAACACTAAAGAAAGAAATTAAAGAAAACCTTAGAAGATGGAAAGATCTCCCATGTTCTTGGATAGGCAGAATTAATATTGTCAAAATGGCCATACTACCTAAAGTGCTATACAGATTCAATGTAATTCCAATTAAAATCCCAATGATGTACCTTACAGAAATAGAGCAAGCAATTATGAAATTTATCTGAAAGAATAAGAAATCCAGAATCACTAAAGCAATCCATAGCAGGAAGAGTGAAGCAAGGGGTATGGCAATACCAGATCTTCAACTCTACTACAAAGCAATAATAACAAAAACGGCATGGTATTGGCACCAAAATAGACAGGTAGATCAATGGTACAGAATAGAGGACAGGTACACAAACCCAAATAAATACAATTTTCTCATACTAGACAAAGGTTCCAAAAATATGCAATGGAGAAAAGATAGCCTCTTCAACAAATGGTGCTGGGAAAACTGGAAATCCATATGCAACAGAATGATACTAAACTCCTATCTCTCACACTGCAGAAAAATCAACTCACAATGGATCAAGGACCTCGGAATCAGACCAGAGACCCTGCATCTTATAGAAGAAAAAGTAGGTCCAAATCTTCAACATGTCGGCTTAGGATCAGATTTCCTGAACAGGACTCCCATAGCTCACGATATAAAAGCAAGAATCAAAAACTGGGATAGATTCAAACTAAATAGCTTTCTCTCATCAAAGGAAACTATCAGTAATGCAAAGAGAGAGCCTACAGAGTGGGAGAAAATCTTTGCCACTCATACTTCAGATAGAGCACTAATTTCCAGAATATATAATGAACTCAAAAACTCTACACCAAGAATACAAACAACCCAATCAACAAAAGGACTAAGGATATGAACAGACACTTCAGAGAAGAAGATTTATAAGCAACTGACAAACATGAGAAAATGTTCAACATCTTTAGTAATAAGAGAAATGCAAATTAAAACTACCCTAAGATTCCATCTCACCCCAATTGGCGATTATCAAGAATACAAGCAATAACAGGTGTTGGCGAGGATGTGGGGAAAAAGGTACACTCATACATTGCTGGTGGGGCTGCAAATTAGTGGACCCACTCTGGAAAGCAGTGTGGAGATTCCTTAGAAAACTTGGAATGAACCATCATTTGACCCAGCTATCCCACTCCTTGGCCTATACCCAAAGGACTTAAAATCAGCATACTACAGAGATACAGCCACAACAATGTTCATAGCTGCTGAATTCACAATAGCCAGATTGTGGAACGAACCTAGATGCCCCTCAATTGATGAATGCATAAAGAAACTGTGATACACACACACACACACACACACACACACACACACACACACAATGGAATATTACTCAGCCATAAAGAATAATAAAATTATGGCATTTGCAGGCAAATGGATGCAGTTGGAGTATATCTTGGTAAGTGAGATAAGCCAATCTCAAAAAACCAAAGTACGAATGATCTCACTGATAAATGGATGATGACACATATAAGGGGATAGGAAGGGGGCAGGAATGGAGGAAGGAGGGACTGTATAGAGGGATAAGAGGAGTGGGAGGGGTGCGGGGGAGAAAAAAATAACAGAATGTATCAAAAACTATTACCCTAGGTAAATGTATGATTACACAAATGGTATTCCTTTACTTCATGTACAAACAGAGAAACAAGATGTATCCCATTTGTTTACAATAAAAATGAATTTAAAAAAAGACTGAATGATATGGAAAAAATGCACTGAAGTAATTTTGAGAAAAGTCACATTCATGTCCTGTCTCAGACACTTCTATGCTATTTCACTACAAGTCTCACTTACAAAGATAAAATGTCTAAAATGTAAACTTCATTAGAACAAGAATTTTATTTCTATAAAATACTGCACCTAGATTAGTGTATTGCATAACACATAATTACTGCCTGAAAACTATTTGTTGAATGAATAAATGAAACATTGGGTCTCATAGTCCATTTCAGTTTCAGAGTGCTGCAAAATGAGGCAATATTATATAATCTGGCAATTTCAGCAATTTATTGGAATAAGGAATGCATATATTTGAAAAGGTTTTAAACATAGAATTTTTCAAGTTTAAGTTGTCATTATTAACAATGTTATGGTTTCCCTCTAATGCCTGTAATCTGAATATCCAATTTTGCTGGAATATTTATTTCATCATATTTGGGACTTTATTTCTTATCATTGTAGTATATGATTAGTATTCTTTCATTTTAAGTGCATTATAAGTTTGAAATAAGATATGAGATTATAGATATTGCTTTTAATACCAATATTTGAAAAGAATAATTTATATAAAGAATAATTTTGATGCAGTGGCAAAATAGGAATCCAGGGAGCATATTCCATATGGAATAATTTCAAAGGCAGTAAGAAGACATTTGTAAAGTTAATGTTTATATAAAAGTTTATAAATTTTTGTGCTTCAATAAAATTTTATTTATGGAAACTAAAACTTGAATTTCACATAATTTTCATGAATAACAAAAGATAATCTTTCTTTGATTTTTCCCAACTATTACAATTTTTAACCATTTTGTATGCATTTTCTCAATTAATATTGGCAGTAACCTTCTTGTACATAGATACTTTGTGAATTTCCAATGGTCCAAGATGAAGACATTGAGACACTCAGAGAGTAAATAAATTTCCCAAGTTCACACAGCTGGTAAATCACAAACCCTGCCCTTGAATCTAGATTTTCTACTTCCAAATACTTTGTCAAGTACATTTTACCATGGCAATATTAGGACAAAATGTGAAGTTACTTCTGACACCAACTTCACATTTGGTAAATTTTCAATGTGTGATAATATGCATAGAGTATTGCCAATCAGGGACGCTTACCCAAGTCTCAGTGTTTAGGGTTTTTAGTGGGGGTCCATTTTTAAAAGATTTTTTATTTGTTCTAATTAGTTATATATGACAGTAGAATGCATTTTGATACATCATACATAAATGGAGTATAACTTCTCATTCTTCTGGTTTTACATGATTGGGACTCTATTTTGTAGGTGTGATTTATTGATTGCCAACATGGTTGATCTCAGTCTCCAGATCAATGAATACCAGAAGACTCAAAGCTCATAACCTAATTCACATTGTTGGTGTTTCTGACCTGGTTATTCTACATCTTAAGACAACACATGTGGCCAGATACCACCCTAAATCACTTTGTCAAACTATTCAGTATTATTCAAAGTACAACGCAAACATGGTCCTATCAGTCATAACACTACAAAGGCTCAGAGATCTATTCCCAGAACCAGGACAAATGTCAGATATGTCTGGGAAAGGCCAAATTCTTTACTACATAGCCACATTGGGAAGAATCTACAAGGAATAGAAAGACAGAAAATGAAGTCAGCTGATAAATACATATATAAATGCACATATGTTAATGTGGATTGTTAGAATCAAAATTTGAGTCTCAATTTGGTTTTGTGTTGTTATAATCATGTGTCACTTAACAATGGGGATAACTTGCTGAGGATGCTATCATGAGACCATTTTTTGTGCAAATATCAATGCACTCACACAAACTTAGGTGGTATAGCCTACCACATACCTAGGCTACATAGTTTGTATGTTATACACACACAAACACACATACCATAACCTATTGCTCTGAGTCATGATGAACAAATCATGAGATTAAATCAAGCACAAGAGAAAATGATGTGATCAAGAGATACAGTAAACACAAGATTTATGAGGCTGCTGCTGGCATAACGTGGCATAGTATTTTATACTTTTTATAGGTAGAAGGAATACACATAAAAAACAATAAATTTGTAGTATAGTAAATGCATAAACCAGTAATAGTTATTTAAGTATTATTTGCTGCACATAATTGTGTGTTATACTTTTATATAACTGGCAGTTATGTAGCCTTACACCAGTATTACCACAAACACAGAAGTGATGTGTTGCATTACAGTAGCTACAACACTAGGTGAGAGTTTTTCAACTCCATTATAATCTTATGGGACCTTATAGGCAGTCTGTTATTGACCATGGAAACATTAGGTGGCACATGACTATTCTCCTTTGGCCAGAAGATCAGATGAATTGGGTAATGTGAGAAGTCTCAGATGAAAGGGATTATATCATTGCCATGATTCAGATATAGACCTTGTATCTTAACAAAAGACAGAAATGTGTGGAGTGATAAAAGCATAGGGCCCATTATTTGAGGAGGAAAATCTTGGTATATGACTTTTTCAGAGGCTTTTAGTTGTTTTCAGTTTAAAAAATTTATATCCATTATCAGACTAGCAACAGTCAACTCCTGGGGCTTTTTGCTAAAATTAGTTTTGATACCTTAAAGAATATTGATGACATTTTAGAATAGAACAGACTAAAAGACCCAAAATAAAAGCTTTCTAAAATGTCTTTATCCTTTAGCTTTATCAAGAGGCAAAAGAGAAATAAAAATGAGTTCTACTAGTAAATGTAAAAGCTTTGGTCATTTCTATTTATACAGCTGCTCAGATTTGTCTGGCATAAAATAAAATAGAAGGAAGAAACACCATATTTCTGAGTATGCCTGGTGTGTACATATTAATTCTTTTTAGCTTAACATTTATTTCCTTTGGTATAATTTTAAACCATTGAATTACTTGAGGACAATCTCTGGTTTCCTGCATTCTTAAGCTGCCACTTCTCATGCCCTACTCCCAATCTTCTCCCCTCAGAGATCCCCTATTTAGCTCCCTAAAATTCTAAGACATCATATGTTTCTTGGATTTCTCTGGGATGGGAGAATTCACTATTATCTGGGTGGATTAGCTTCGCATGTTACTCTTCTTCCCAGGAGTATTTACAATTAAAAGACAATGTCATGGAGAAGAAATTTTTAAATTATATTTACAATTGTGGGTTTATTAATTAGGAAATGCAAAGACTGCTATAGTAAAACATCTCTAAATTTCAGTGGCTTGACTCTGCAGAGGCAGATACCGCATTTAGAACAGTCTAGTTAGTGTTAGTCTTCTCTGCCTGACATTTTTCCAAATGCTGAGTTGAGGACTGCTGACTTGTTTTACAACTCTAACATCTTAGATTCTTCTACTTCTAGCTGGGTGAATCCAGGAGTAAGAAAGAACAAAACAGGTAACTGGGATGGGTGGCAATACAACATTTCTATTCAAGTTCTATGGGTTAGAATTAGTCCTAGAGAAGCATGATAGTTGGGAAATGCAGAGAGCAAAATTAGGTATGTTTAGGGGACAGAGGGAACTTTGGGGATCTACAGATCATACCAGCAAAAAGTTACCCACTCCACCAATAGATTAGCCCAAATTTGTATCAAGAATTTAGTTCAAAGAAAAAAGAATTCAGTAAAGCATTATTGCACACTGATTGTGTGTCAAAAATTGTGCTAGGTGCTGGGGACCCACAAAGGGAAACACTGGTTGTTATTCTTTAAGACATTATAGATGAGTGAGGGAGATTGAAAATCAAATCCCTAAACTATGAAGCAGTTTGACATTTACAATATCAGATGTATGTAAAAGTTACATAGGAACAGAAAATAAGTCTTCAAAATTTCTATGTGAGGGAGAGAAGTTGGAGGAGCTTTACAAAAGAATTAATCCCTCCACATGTGTTGGAAGGGGTTTTTCAGGCAGCAAAGAGGATGGAGAAAAGACCTGGAAGGAATAGCTAACAATGTCTATACTGCAAAACCAACTGAAGATATACCATGTTGGGTGTGCTACAATAAAATGAAGAAGGCTGTTTTCAATGTGTAGCATAGTAGAATGGGAGGCTGGGGATCTGGACCGGAGCCAACTTCTATAGGATCTTTCTTTTAGCCATACGGAGGTGCTTAGAGTCTTATGGGCAAAGAGAAACTATTGAAGTCTTCTTGGCAAGAAGATAGTTGCTGCCCAAGCTACTCTTGAAAATTTAACAAAATTACTAACTTCAATGAATTTTGACCATTTGTATGCAGAATCTTATTTCATCCCCCCAGAAACATTATGAGATACTATTATCACTGCCATTTAAGATGAGGAAACATGAGATAAAGATGTCAGTAGATGGCCAAGAACACATAGCTAGTATGTGGGATAGCCAGACTCTGGAGTCAGATCCTTTTATCTAATTATGGTTGTCAGATAAGAGTATAATGTGAACCACATAAGAAAATTTAAATGTCGTGGTATCAAAATAAAAATAGTAAAAAACAAACACACTAAAGTATTTAAATAATAATGTATACCCAAAATATTATTTAGTCTTATAATTAGTACAAAACTTTTAAAATGAGATATTTACATTGTTTTTTCATAGTCTTTGAAATCTGATATTTTGCACTTGTAGCACATCTCCATTTAGATGTACCACATTCAAAACATTCAACTGTTATATTTAACTAGTGGCTACTAGTCTAAGTATTAGACTAACATAGAGGGTTTATTTCTGTAGTTTCAGGGGAATTCAGTGCAGCATACTAAGTATCCATAAAAGTAAATGTCTGCCTCTCTTCAGGTGTGATGTAACCACAAACACAGATTAAAGAGTTCAATTTTAGATAATTTTCTCCTTCTAAAACTTGTTTTAAAGTCCTTATTTCTCCTCATGACAGTATTCAGTAGTAATTATTCCTCAAATCCTAAAGTAGCACATCTGGCACTGATAGGTGTTATAGTTCATTGTCATTACTGTTAATGAGAGATAGACTATTCAAACTCCACATGCAGAAAGGATCATGACCTGTCCAATATCTAGTAAAATTTTCTGAGTTTTATCTCCCATCAGAGTGATGGTAAATAATATATATATCCAACGTATTTTGAATGCCAATGCAGAAATTGTAGCAACTCCAGTTAGGGTCAGCTTGTACTCATGGGAGTAACATAAAACACGGGTAATTCAGTTTCCCAAACAAAGGATGACCCCACTGTTTATCCTTCAAAAACACATATGGTTCCTTAACCTATTTTAACTAAATTCTAATTTAATATATCCTGTGGGAAAAAGGAATTTATATAAAATCATCTAGTAGTTTCTCCCAAGACCCACTCCACACCCACACCTGACTTCATTGTGCCTATTATATACTTTTACTTGAAATATTTTATGGAACATTTATGGGTTTAATCCTTTTTTTCTTCAATGATTATTCTTGAACATTAAACATTTTATGAATTTTTACTTTTATCCCTACTTAAATTTTATTTTAGTATCATTTAAACTTTTAAAATTTATTTTAACTCATATATTACAAACAAAATTATACATATTTATGGGGTACCTTGTGATTTTTTTATACATGTATACATTGTGTAATGTTCAAATCAGGTTAAACATATCTGTCTCCTCAAATATTTATCGTTTCTTTATGATGAAAACATTCAAACTCCTTTCTTCTAGCTTCTTGAAATATACAGTATAATATCATTATTTATACAGTCACCTTACTGTGCAATAGCACACTAGAACTTCTTGCTCCTATCTAATGACTTAGTACTTGCTAGAATAACTCAGACTATATTTTGAAGCATAAGACACATGATAAATGTCTCTGTGGGAAAAAAGTTGTTTTATACTGCCATGGAATACATTTTATCTATTTTCAAAACCTACAATTTAATAAACCTTTAGGAGTTCCTATGACTAAGGAATTATCCAAGACCTTGGGAAATGGTGACAGGTACACAAATCATTACATGCTGTCTCTGACTACAAGTAGAACAGTGCAATGGATAAAAGTTTGGAGCCTGCTCTAAGATTGGAATTAGATCTCCAGCTTCCTTGTTTATTTGACCTTGAGCAAGTTATTTAAACTCTCTAGGCCTCAGGTTCTACATCTGTAAAATGGAGTTGATGATGGAATTTCCCTGTAGGGTAGTAGTAATAAAGTCTGAAATACAGAAAGCACTCAGTAGTTGTCACAACATCAGTGGTCAATAAATATTCCTTTTTCTTTTTTATTTCTGTTGCTATCTTCTAGTACAAGAGTACATATACATAACTATAATAAAAATCCTAGAGTATCAAATGCTAATTGTGACATAAATCAGCATTGGAAAGATAGAAGACTTATTAATTCTGATTAGGAAAAGGGATGCTTCCATGGAAGTGGTGACATTTGTGTAGGGTATTGAAGCATTAGAAGGGAGGAATGAAAGAAGGAAAATCTTAGCAGAGCCACGGATGATGTACATGCAGTACATAGTCTAGGAACAACAACAGTAGGGACTGGTGTGTTAGTTCACTGAAACTTGGTTTGAAGAATAGTTCAGCCATCAAGAACATTAGATGAAGAAGTTTGGAACATTTTAATAAATGAACATCCATCTGTAAAGAGGAAAATCAAAATTCAATATAATATTTTTAAGAAACATAACATTGAGTGCATTATACAAAACAAAATTAATATGGAGACCATGTGGGCAGCATCAATACACTGAAATTTTTAAAACAGATCATGAAAAATTAAACTTACTGGCTTTTAAAACTCACCTGATATTATAGACATTCTTAATAGAAAACAGATCATGTCTTCCCTGATTACCTACTAATCTGTGTTCTCAAGACTTGAAGAATTGTAAAATAGATATGTAAAATATTGCCAACTCTAGTTAAGAAAATAAAGTTGAAAATCTGTTAATTTCAGTATCTAGTATAAAAAGCTGTTGCTGGGGAACTTTTAAATGATACTAATACCTAGGTACCACCCAAGTCCAATTATATAAAAATCTTTTAAGTGTGAAAGACACTGCTATCTATTAGTTGCTTGGTGCATTTAATAAGCAAGAACTTATGATTTGTTATAATCTGTACATTGCACTGCACACAGATTAGCTAATGCTTTTAAGTCTTTGCTTTCCTTCCCTACATGGACATTCCATGGTTTTCCCTAGCCTGTGATAGCCTGGCTTCTCTGGGAATATATGCACAAGAGTTTATTAAGTGTGAATACCAGAGAGAAGGTTTGACTTAAAATTTCAGATATAAGATTTAAATACTTCTGCTGTTTATTAGTTAAGTGACCTTAGAAAATAACTTGACCTCTTTGCATGTACATGTACACATGCACACACACACACACACACACACATTAAATGATATCGGGAATATTTTCATACTAAAAACACTCAAGAGGGAAATTTTGTAGGATCTTTTTAAGAACTGGAAGTTAGAGACTTGTAATCACTAAAGAAATAAAACTAAGGAAAATTCTTAAATGAGGTATGTGTGTGTGTGATTTATTAATTCTTTGTGAACCTATTATGCAGAGTTATACACTTACACAAATGTGGATATATTACTCTTCTAGAACACTCACATCTTCATTTATTTGCTTAGTTTCTTTTTAGAAAGAATGGTAGTAAATGATTTTCCCACATTGTGTTTCAGTTATCTCTTGGTAAATAACATATCATTCCAAAATACAGTGGCTTAGAATAGCAATGATTGATTACTCCTCATAATTTTGTGAGTTGACTAGGGAGTACTGCTGCTTTCACCTGAGCTAACTGCAGTCAGTGGATGGCTCTGCTTGAATCGCTGGGCCTTTCTTGTCCTGTGGTATTTCTTGACAGCTTCTCCATATCATGGTCTCAGGGCAAATCTCAATGCACAAGCACAGATCAAACCATTACTTGACCCACATTAGCTGTTGTTTTATTAATCAAAGTAAGGTATACAATCAAGTCTTCAGTTTGTGTGGGAGAAGATGACAGAGTCTCTGGGAGATGTGATTCATTGGGGGGGGGTAATTTAACAATTCCCCACAGACCCATTTGTTAGATAAAGGTAGGAGGTAACACTGATTTGATGAATGCTATGAAGATGTTCTCTGCCTTTCTGATATTATCAGGGTAATCACCATCAGAGTTTCATTCTATTGGATTAAGGCAGAAGTTCTCTACTGGAATTCATTTCAGAGCTACTGTGGTATTTACTCAAAAGACAAATACCTGGATCCCTACACAGAACAACCAATCTATAGTTGATCCTGATGTACACTCATGACTAAGACTGAGTTCATATTACATTTCCAGTAATGATGGATTAATTTGTAGAAGACCAAACCAGTAGAAGAACAATGGTTCCCCAGGGGCAAAGTCTCTAGGAGAAGGAAACTCACTGAGATGTTCAGATTGCTAGTGTTTTAATCCTGCAGAAGTTTTCTTGCTCTTCAGTCTGCAATGTGGGAACTTTTTCCAATGATTGTTTTGTTCTTCAGTCTTTCAATCAAAACTGATGGAAATAGACCTTAATTTTAATATACACCTACCAAAAGAACTTAGTCTAATCCTTAGGAAGCTACTTATTTCTTTTCACTGTATTTTAGGTAAGTACAACCAGGTTCATCAAAACAGTTCCTGTTGATGTGGTTAGGACTTAACTCTTGTTGAGGACAACTGATATTACAGAGTAGCTCATAATTTATTTTACTAACTTAAAAGATATAAACTATTTCAAGTGGGTAAAACACACTAATGAAAGATTAACTGGTTATTAGGGAAAAGCAAGATCAAATTTAACACCAAACTTAACTATAATATTGCTTAATTCAATTCCAGCTTGTCACCTAAAGTTGAATAAAGCAATTCACTATGAACCTTTTCTTAGTTAGTGTTTCCTCTGAGGTTTTGAGCAGCATGCTGTCTTTCATATCTCATTTTGCTGGCTGAGTATTCAGTACATAACACTCTTTCCCTGCTTGGGAGAGAACTTGCTTACCCTTCTAACTTCCTTACATCCTCTTTTCCACTTGGCAAAGATGGGAGAAAAATAACAGGCCTCATTGTGACTTTCCAGGTCTCAAGTTGAGAAAGTAATTTACTCAAACCACCTCTTCTTTTCTTCAACAAAGCTTCAATTGGTACATGTAATTGTTATAAATGCTAACTTCAATCAGATGCTTAAAATTATCCATTAACCACTCAAAAAGGCACCTGGCTCCTTTTGAAACAGTTCTATTTTTTAAGGGCTACACCCCTTTTTATTTTTGGACACTGCATTTGAAATTCATTTAAAAATAACCATTTCAAAATGAGCAGGTAAAGGCATTGTTGAATGCACTGGATGATGCAATTGGAGACAGGAAAAGCTGAGGGCTTTTTGCATTTTCAGGATTCAATCATCACGCAGATCACATACGTGCATGTTGAGCAGAGAAATAGCACTGATTTGATTCATAATACAAGGCCTATAATTCTAGCTCTATCATCAATTATTTGTGAAGTCTTGAACATGTCATTTCGCTGTGTGGGGCTCTATTTTCTGCATGGTAAAAATAGGGTGGTGGTGTGCTAGTTTATTTCTAAAGTGATTGCCAAGTCTAATAGTCAACAATTCTGAGCACATTGTGCTTTTCTCAATATTGACTTGATTCAGTCTCCTTTTTGAGGTCATAAATATTTTGATAACCTTCCCCATCAGTAACTGGAATCTAATTTTTTTCTAAGAAATACTACATGAATGTTTTAAGGAAATGAAGAGATTGAAAACTTTTCTTTGTAGCAGAACTTTATACCTAATGCACTAATAATTTGGGCCTTTTTCTTCTTGAAACCTAATCTATGAACCTCTGTGGGGTTATATGTTCTCCAGGGCTTTTCTAAGTTACCTTGATTGGACAGTTCAGGACCATACATACTGATTCATGAACTACCAGAGAGGTTAGCAAAATATAGCTGTATTCTCTGTGACCACAACTCTTTTACCATCCAGTAAAGAATTCAAAGTGCAGAAAAGATTAAAACAACACAATGCTGAAAACATGCCATTTAAAAATACTGAGACTGGGCATCTTAAACTTTAACAGAGACCACCTGGCAATCCTGTTAAAATAAAGGTCTTATTTAGTATACCTGGTGTCGTGCCTGTGTTTTCTGCTAGTCCACAGGCAATACTTTGAATAGCAAGGCACTTAGGGATTGGATAAAATGCATGTTGATTTTGTATCATTTATAATTCAGTTTGCCCATTATAGAGGTAAACTGTATACCAGTTCCAAACTGCACTGCCTGAGCTAACATGAGAAGGATCTCTTTCCAAATGGCTCATCAATAAAATGGCATGTTTCAGCTTTAAATATTCATGACTTGTCTTCTTGTTTCTTTCAAGCATTTTGACATTTACTTAAGTAATTACTGTCACTATCAAATGGTGGCCCATATTTCTGTCCTTTGTAAATCCCCTATGTTGTTATTCACACCTTTGTTCCATCTCCACTCTTGGAAGCTGTCTTTATCAGGTTTGCCAGGTGGTCTGCACATATCCAGCATTAATCTCCACAGCCCATCATAGTGTAGCCAACTTCATTTAATCAAGGGAAAAAGCACGGAGGGAGACAGTGACGGGAGGAGGGATTGGGAGCCTAATGACCACAATGAGTTCTACTGATCAGACAAAACAAAAAGTCACTTTCTACTTGTATCTTCTTATAACTGGCAATGCCAGAATCTCAATGTGTTTTGCTAAATTCGTTGCTGAATTGTCCTCCAGACATACAGATTCACATGTTAGCTTCATACAGTCTTTGATGCCCAAGAGTATCTGTATTATAAAACACTTCAGTAAGAACAAATTGTCTTGCTCTCTTCTTTTGAGTTCATTTGAGAGTTGAGTTGTAGAAGATGCTTAAAGGGAAAGGGAGGTGACATGTGTTCTTATTTGTGCTAAAATTTTTATATGTATTATTAATATTATAAGCCTATTTAGTGTATTTAACACATAGCCAGTTATGCATGAATCTCAAATTAATGGCCAATTTTTCTTTCATTAGGGAAAAAAGTCATTTTCAGATTAAGAAGTGGTTCATTTTTAATGAAAATTCTTTTGGTTCTGCTCTACAGAAATAAATCATCAAAGCTCTCTCAGTAATGCTGCAAATATTTTGTACTTGTGCACTTTTAAAAGTTGAAGTCATTTTAAAGTCAATCAATTAGTCTTTACCAAGGTTAAGTACATTTGGGTATTACCATGCTATTGCATAATACAGTAAGCTGGAAGAACAAAAAGTAATCAGCCACATTTAAAATGTTCATAGATTATTTGCTTTCTGGAGACCTTGAGGCAGGCAATGAACAGATGCACTACATGTTAATGTTTTAGCCAAAGAAACCCAGGAGTTAACTAGTTTAATTCAAGGTCTGAGCGAGCCAGAGGGACAACAGAGAAGTTATTGTTTTATGGCACCCATCATTGTAGCATTTAAATTTGAGGAGAAATTATATTAGGAAAAATGACCATTTAACAATATTTCTCTAACATTGATAGTACATATTGTTGTTGTTTTCTTTTCCTGAAAGGCATTAGACTTCCTTCTCTTCCAAAGGGACAAAAAAGCAATCCTCGTAGGTAGCTGTAAAAATGTACCTCAATATTATCAAGTGTGAGTATCAAGTGAGTAGCCCCATGCAATAGGCTGTAGAACACCTCCCATCCTGTTAGTTATAAGTGGCAGAACACATGTTTAAGTGTGTACACACACACACACACACACACACACACACACATATATCCTTTGCAATCAGAACTTTCTGATTCTAACGGGTCTCCCTCCTTTGGCATCTGCAAGATAGGCTGTGTAATGTCAGCAAATGTGCCTGATATGCTCAGAGGGAGGGAGGGTTCTCTGTGGGGTGTGCTGACATATTTTTATGGCATGACTTCAGTTCTGATGTTCTGACTCCTCCCTTTGGGAGACAATTCCATCCTGACACACATCTGCATGGTAAAGCATAGTTTATGCTTTCATTTACTCAAGAATAGCCTTTTTTGGCAGCCTCTGGGCCACTTCAGGTGAGGTCAGCCACCTGCATGTTTGTGAACAGCACAGAGCAGAGAGAACAAGGGACTACTGCTCAGGCTGCCCTTTACTTGGCTTACTTCCATGCTTCTTTGAGAGTTAATATTTTGAGTCTCCCTTCCCATGGAACCTCTCAGCTCTTGAAAGGCTTGAAATTGAGTATGCTTACCTTATTTTATGTGATAGATGGTATAAACAATTGCTTATATGAGTTCAATATTTCCCCTGGATTCAGATCATCATAAAAGATGTTTTATTTTCATTCCAGAGTGAACTCTATTTAGTGAGTCTCCTAACACTTGAGATTTGGCACCGTGTATAGGTCAAATAGTAAACTGGAGAATATAACAATGTACTAAGGAAGCTTGCTATTTACAGGGACCTTTAATGCAGCACTACAAAGGATGAGGGGGAATTTAAGGAAGTATTAACATTTTGTTCTGGGAAACCTCTCTGTCATTAACATACTAATATTGGAGAAAACTGACGCCGTCCAGCGGAGTCAATTTGGCTCGGGAGACAAGAGTAGTGAGGCTTCTGAATTTGGAACGATTTATTGATGAATCAGGAAACCCGGGAACTGGAACCTCGAACCTCTAGAAAAAAACCTCCTCCCTTCTTCTTCTCTCTTCTCTTCTCTGGGCGCTCAAGGAGAGCCGGCTTATATCCCCTCCAGGAGGCGAAGGGTAGGGCTGACGCCAATCATGCAAAGATTAGGCGAGAGCTAGCTGCCCAATCATGGCAAAGGTCAAAACAAGCAGGCATGAGCAGGAGCACCTATGCACACGTTGTCTGCATGGACTTAATTGGATATGGCCAATGACAAATCACCTGGGTGTGCTTATGCCAATCAACCTCCTCACCGCCGATGTGATCAAAGCAACCTCTGGCTGGCTGCCAAGCGCCATACCAGCACCGTCCGCACGGCATAGCCCCCAACAGAAAACTATATTGGAAAAATGACATCTTTAGAATTGCTCCCTAATATTAATTATAATACTAGTGGATAAAATGTATATTAGAAAGAAAACTCATCAATTTTATACTTACTATCCATATCACTACTGTGGGAAGATTTGATCTTCTTTTAAATCAAAGATCAGGAATCTTATAAAATGAGATTTGAAGTAGGAATAATAAAGTTTTGTCCCTATTCTGTAAATGAAATTATGCCTTCTGGTTCAGGTTGAACTCTCTCCACCCCAAAATGGAATTGGAGGATTAAAATTACAGTCCCAGTTGTCTTTTGCTTTCTTGATGGTCCTTTTAAAAATCTTTTTGCCTACTCATTTGTTATGAAAATTGTATCCTACATTTCCTCCTTCATTCTACATTTACATTTATACCTAGTATATACCTGAAATTGATTTTGGGGATTGGTGTGGGGGTAGGGGTCAAAATTCATTATTTCCATTTGGATATCTAAATAATCCAAACCATTTATTGAAAACACCACAACTTCCCCATTGCGCTTCAGAGTTAATTTTGCCATAAATCATGTGATTATATATAGGGGAGTCTGTTTCTGGACTCTATTTTGTTCCATTGGTATATTTGTTTATCATTGCACCATACCACATACACTTAATTGCTATAACTTTACGATGGAATCTTAATACCTGGCAATATCTTCCCACTCTGTGCTTCTTCAATATTTCTGTAACTATTCCCAAACTTTGCATTTCCATATACATTTTAGAATCAGTTTGTGCATTCCCATAATGACTGGGGTTGTATCAAATCTATGGATCAATTTGAAGAAAATGGTACTTTTGTAATATAGAGTTTTCCAATCCATGAGTATATCTGGAAGAGTAGGAGTAAAGTTTTAAAAGACCTGGAAAAAAAGAGACCTGGAATAAATCTGACTTCCTCCAAAATCCCATATTTTGTTCAGTACCAGATATGTCCTGGAAAAAAATATGTAAAGGTGAACATTGCTTACAGCAACACTCTCCATTCTTTGCATCTTCTTTTGTCCCCAGAAGTCCAATAACTTCATTTCTTTTGGATGTCTGGGCATCTTCATTTTCACCAAAATTTGCATCATCTCTCTCTAATCAATACACGTGTTACACAGTAATGCAATACAGAATTGTAATGAGCTACTCATTTAAGAAATGTTAATGATGGTGGGAATTGTACATGTTGTATCAGGAAATATTTTTGATTGGTATATCAGTAACTAAGACCAAAATACTGCTGCATTAAAAAAAACATAGAATACCAGAGGCATACAATAGTAAGCTCACATATCTGAAGATCAGCTACAGGATGACTGAGGTACAAAGTGGGGAGATTTTGCTCTGTTTCTCCCATTTTTATGCCAAACACAGCAAACTCTCCAGAGCAAATTATGGGGATAGCAGAGGTACAAGTGAGAAAGTTCACTCTTTCAAACACTTTTTGAGCCTCCTGTTTTCTGAAATTCTACTGTCCTATATAAGAATCAAGGGTTGGACAATTTTTCCCCCAAAAAATGGGGAAAGGTGAGCAAATAATTTTTAATAACCTGATATAACATAGTTGGGAAATCTTACAAATTCTTAAACTTAAGAGCTTTCTAATTGCCAATATATAATTCAGTTCCATTTTAATGAAATAGCAAGTTAACAGGTATCTTTATCACCATAAGAATTCCTTTGTCTTATGTGTCCTCTTTACATTTTATCTGTGACACATTCATGTGCCCTTACATGTGTGCTCACTCATTGCTGGGTTACGTTTCTAGCCTTTCAAAATTCTTGGAAGCCTCCCTAATGCTGCCACTGTTTTATTTTTTATTATTATTATTTTTTGTGTGTGGTGCTGGGGATCAAACCCAGGGCCTTTTGCTTGCAAGGCAAGCACTCTACCAACTGAGCTATCTCCCCATCCCGTCACTGTTATTTTTAAAAATGTCTTTCTCCTGATCGACAATAGCACTCATGCTGTGCATTAATTCATTAAATCCTTTAATACATTATGGAATTTGTTTGTCTTTCATACAAAGATTTTCACATGTCTTCTCTCTCAACTGCCCCACCTATTCTCTATACTATAGTTCTCTAGGGCAGGATTAATCCTTATCTTTTTATCCAGGCTATTTTATACTTGGTGATAATTCATGTTTAATTAATAATTAATTAATTAATGATTTATATATATATAGTATATCCTGAGTATATCTTCTCAGGATGTGCTATATGCCTCCTAGAAACAAGCAACATAATTAAGGCAGAGTATTTATTAAATTTACACTTTGGTCTATTTAGATATTTTATATCAATGGAACTCTGGTTAAGAAGTTCTGGTTTTTATTTAGATAAAAGAAATGGAAACTTTTTCAGAGAAGAAAATTACTTAAATGTGAACCATTATTTTGATTTAAAATAAGAATCGACTGCCTGGCAAAACCCTTTACTTGATTTCAGGAAGAGATCAAGTATTTCTACACCTATTATTTATACTTCTATCTTTTATCATTTTGGTTCCTTTGAAATTGTCTTTTGAGACAAATAACAACAAAAAATAAAACAAAAACAATGACAAAAACAAAACAGAAAAGTTCCAGTGCCCCTAAGCAGAAAATGTTTGAAATATATTTGAGGACATCTCCTAGTAGCAGCCACACATATGTGCCTTTCTCTGTTGGCATTTACTTAGCTTGTTTTCTTTCCATTTCCTAGCAAAACCATTTCCTTCTTTTTACCTAACCAAAGAACAAGTTCTTTTTGGTTTAAGGAATGTCCAAGTTCCAGAAGATAACAGGACCTAGGATGGTTACCTGACAGTGGTACTTCAAACTCTAACTAGCTATCACTCAGAGGCAATAGAAAAATTTTCTGGGCAGAGGAAGAACTGAAGATGCTCAGTTATAGATATTCCCTTTTTGTTTACACAGACCCTCAAGATTTGGTTTAAAAATTTTCTTTAAAGAAAATGTGGCATGTATACACAATGGAATTTTATTCAGCCATAAAGAGTAAAATTATGTCATTTGCAGGTAAATGGATGGAACTCAAGGACATTATGTTAAGCAAAATAAGTCAAAGTCAGAAGGTCAAGAGTTATATGTTTTCTCTCCCGTGGAAGTTAGAGAGGAGAAAGGAAAAGAAAGGGGACTCTCAGGATAATAGAAGGGAGATCAGAAGATCAGTATATCTAGAGGACAGGGACCAGGAAAAGGGAGAAGGAAAGAGAAAAAGGAAATATTGGGTAATAATATTGGCCAAATCACATTGTTAAGTTGTATGTATATATGAATATATAACAACAAATCTCATCATTCTGGACAGTGCAGTGGTGCAGGCCTGTAATCCCAGGGGCTCAGGATGCTGAGATAGAAGAATCTTGAGTTTGCAACCCACCTCAGCCACTTAGCAAGGCCCTAGCAATTCTGTGTGACCCTGTCTCAAAATAAAAACATAATAAAAGGGCTGGAGGATGTAGCTTAGCAGTAGAGCACCCCTGCATTCAATCCCCAGTGAAGAGAAGAAGAAAAAAAATCACAGCAATAAAAATGTGGAAAAATTCCTTTAATGTGCATTTCAGTTCATTAATCTCTTTTTCTAATAATAAGTTAATGTTTTCTAAACAATGCATGCTCAGTTACAGAAAATAGACAATAGTCAAATAAAACTAATAAAATTGAAATTATCCCTAATCTCAAAAATATATGCTTCTTATGCAAAATATAGACAATGTAGTTAAATAAAAACAATATTTAAGTTATCCATAACCTCCATAACCTCAATATTTAGAGAAAACCACTGTTAAATTTTCTCTCATATACAAATACATGTGTACATATCCTTATACACATGCATTTTTAACTAAAATATAAATTAACACTTTTCTTAACACTTTTTACTTTATAATAGATACTGAACACTAACATTTCTCTAGTTCTTTTTCTTACACAATATGATTTTAATGACTGAATTATTTTTCATTGTGTGATACTATGATAATTTATCCAGTCCCCTTTGGTGCAAATTTAGGTTGTCTCCAATTTCTTCCCTCATAAGCATTATTTTAGCAAAGGTCCATGTAGCCATAGATTTTCAAAGACCTGTGATTTCTTCCCCACAGGTATGCCTCAAAATGAACTCTGAAAAGTAGATTGAATAGATCAAAAGACATGCAAAATACAAATTAAGTCTTCTCAAATGAATTACCAAATGGCTTTTACCAGATTTATTTGGATATATATTTTTAGTTATAAGCAATATGTTTCATGAGCTTATTCTGGTTTTTGTTCACTTCCTATTATTTTTGGGAACCCTAAGGGACATGGGATTTTATGAGTTGTAGTCCTGCTATATGCTCAACTCTGCAAACAGAGATGAATCTATGTCAGTCACACACTGGTGTCTATCTTGCTGTGGTTGTCTTTACAGAGGGACCCTTTAAGGCTTTGTTGTACTCTTGGGAAATGGTCAGTTAAAATTTCAAATCTCAAGTCAAATGTCACGCCAACAATAGTAAAAGGGCCCACTTCAGCATTTCTTTTTTGAAAAGCCAGTTTGAAGTACCTGTCAATGGCAGACTTCTTCTCTATTTCTGAAAATAATCTTTTCTACTAATAGCATTTAACAAATGGCAATGTAATTATAATGCTTGCTGTGTAGACATTGTTTAAAAGAAGTCACTGCAAAGTGGGGTGGTGTAGTAGTTAGTGAAAATTTGAAAGGGAATTTTAGTACATTTGTTGTCATGGTTATCTTTCCATTATTGGTCCTAGGACAGTGTATTGCTCATAGTAGGGCTGGGGGATGTAGCTTAGCAGTAGAGCACCCCTGGTGATGAACACTTGCTGAAAATTAGGCAACTGAATTAATGTTGTCTGTGATTCTTGATATGTAGAAGTTATATATAGTTATAGACATTAAAAACTAGTCATAGCCAGGGTATAGTTGCATTCTTTTTGAGTGGTCTAATAGGCCACTATCATCCAGAGGCTCAACATGGAAGGATCTGCTTCTAAACTTACTCATGAAGTTGGGTTGGGTTAACAGTCTCAAGTTTTTCACTAGCTTTGGTCAGAGGCCACTTCATAGGGCATCACCCAGTATTGAAGCTGACTTCATCAGTTTAAGCATACAAAAAGATGGAAGGTGAGAGATGAGAGATGTGTGTGTGTGTGTGTGTGTGTGTGTGAGAGAGAGAGAGAGAGAGAGAGGGAAAACAAATTACTATAGCAATCTAGGTCACACTCAAAGGGAGTAAGTTATACATGGGTGAACCTCAGGAGATAGAAATCCTTGGGGTCATCTTACAAGTCTACCTGCCACACAATCCATGAAGGAAAATAGATAAGCTCTACATCTCTACAGCTATCCATCTACCCATCTTTCTCCCCATCCTCCCTCCCCGTTTTCCTCCCATCATTTCATGGGCAGTATTTACAGCCTAGATTAATTTTCTAGATCTTTATTTGCTCAAAACTCATTATTAATTCCCTTAAACATTTACTTCAGCATGTAACATCTTGCTTAACATCAGATCGAGAAGGATGGTATGGCATCATTAGCAGTAGTAGAAACAAGATCAACATTTTTATTGAGAAAATGTTCTGTGCATGGGATATACAAGGACTATAAAGATAGTAAATTAATTCATCCATTTTTAAAAATGTAATGACATGTATCAAGTATCTCCCATCTACTGTGTGCAAAGCATTTTAGAAATATAATAAATGTGTCTTACTAAATGCTTGCTTAGTTATTAAAAGAAGTCCAGAGCCCATGCTCATGGGAGATGCTAGTTTTGCCTTAGTAAAGAGGAAGTGTTACCCAGTTTGGTGCCAATATAGGAGTTCTTCCCCCAACAGTTTTCTATAGCTTTGCAGTTAGGCTGACTTCCACAGGTTCTATTGGTACCTTGAATGTAAGTCCATGCTGTCAACACCTGTCACTAAGACCAGTGTTTCTTTTTATTGGTACATTATAATTATACATAACAGTGGGATTCATTATGCCATACTTGTACATGCACATAATTTGATCAATCTCATTCCCCAGTACCTTCCCTTTCCTTCTGTTATGATTTAGATATGACATATCTCCCGAAAGCTCATGTGAGAGACCATGCAAGAAAGTTCAGAGGTGAAATATTTGGGTTATGAAAACCTTAAACTATTCCATTTATGGATTAATCCACTGATAAGGATTAACTAGGTGGTAACAGTAGGCAGGTAGGGTGTGGCTGGAGGAGGTAGGTCACTTTGGGGTTTATATTTTGTTCTTGGTAAGCAGAGCTCTCTCTCTACTTCCTGGTTGTCATGTCCTGAGCTGCTTTCCTCTCCCACATTCCTCTAATTGCAATGTTCTGCAATGGAGTTGCCCAACCACAGATTGGATCTCTGAAACTATGAGCCAAAATAAACTTTTCCTCCTCTACATTGTTCTTGTCAGGTCTTCTGGTCACATTGATGAAAAACCTGGCTCAAATACCTTCCTATCCCTGATCCATGCACTCTACTGATCTTCCTTCTAGTATTATTTTCACCAGTGGTTTACAAAGTGTGCTGGACCATCAGCATCACTTAGAACCCTATTATAGATGCATATTCTCAGGCTTTACCCCAGACACAGCAAAACAAAATTTCTAAGGGTGGTGCCCAACAATCTGTTTTAAGAAACTTTCCAGGTGATTCCATATGAGAACCACTAACTCAGAAGACCCATTGTCCTGATTTAATAGTCAACATCACTCCCTATGTAGCCTAGAGGTTTCTTGGATCCAAATTCTAAGGTGAATTTAACCCCTAAATTCCTTAAAATTTCTGACTTAAAAATCACCATTTTACCATTGTTTTTCCATCCTTTCCCCTTTCTGCAGTCTATGTATCCAACTTGTATACAGGTCTCTTTCCCTTGTCTTTAAGACACTGCTAAATAAAATTTGAGAAAATAGCCACTTCAGGATGCAGACAGATGCCCACATAATCAAAGCATGGACAGAATGAAATGATTCCTGATAATAATCTAGGTAGAGATAAATGCTGGCAGAATCCAGGGGAAGGATTATTTTGTTACAGCTGGAAGGATTGGAGACGGTCTTATAGAAGAGAGCATTTGATCTGAGCTTTGGAGGATGAAAAGCATTTTAATAGACTGAAAAGTGGGGAGATTAGTGTTTTGACATATACCTGAAGTGATGTCAGTGGTTTGTGCCTATTGGTAAGATTCTGTAGGTATGGAAACTGGAATTATAGTTTTTCCCAACTTGTAGTATTATCTGTTTTAACCTGGATTTTTTTCTAATATGCTTCAGCACCCTATTAAGAACCCTAATGTTCAGGTTTTCTTCTTTTTCATGTCACAAATATCCTGAATTTCCTCCTGCCCAGGATTACCAGCTAACAAACATGTTGGGGCAGATACATTTCTCACTTAAGGAGAAAATTTGAGAATCAGTAGCCTGCACAAGAGCATATGAAAGCAATTTCACCTTGCTGTTAGTACAGTACATCATCATAGTGGGTTTAACATCTTATGAATCTGGGGGATAAGTCAAGGGAATTGGTTGGAAAAGAGGAGAATGGGGTGTTAAGAAATGTTTTGAATTTTAAAAAAGAGCCCATAGGAGATAAATGAGCATTAGTGACCTTGTTTTACCTAGATTTAGAATGTCATGATGATTCATAGTGATTTTCAAGTGGGCAAGATTTTGCTTCCTGGGGACATTTAGCAATGTCTGAAGACATTTTTTGGTTGTAGTAAGGTAGAGGGTGATGGGTGTAGCATGGTACTGGTATCTAGCAGATCAAGGTTAGGAGTATGGCCAAATATCCTATAGAGGACAACTTTCTCCTCAACTTGAAAGAACTAGCCAGTCCAAAATGTTAATAGTGTTGAAGTTGAGAAATATTGGATTAAAAGTGTGTTCAACATCTATTTACTTGACTAGAAAAATAGTGACCTACCAATGCTGGCTAGGATATGAAGGAACCAAGTAGAATCACTCATTCACTCATGCACTACTTGTGGAAACATATAATGATACAGCCATCCAGGAAAACATATTGACAGTTTCTTATAGGCCTGTAATCATCGTATGACTCAGCAATTGTACTCTTAGTCATTTATCCAAGGAAAAGGAAATTTATGTTCCCTTAAAAACCTGTGCACAAATATTTAAAGCAGATTTATTCATTATAATCCCCAAACAGAAACAATACAGATGACCTGCAATGGGTGAATGGTAAAACAAATTATGGTTCATCCATATTGTGGAAAAAAACAGATAAGTGACATAAACAACAGTTTACATAAATCTGAGAATTATGCTGAATGAAAAACTGAATTCCCAAATTTCATATATTGTATAACTTCATTTACATAATATTCTTGACAACAAAATCATACCAAAGGAGAACAGATAACTGGTTATTGATGGTTTCCTTTGCTGTGAGAGAAGTTTTATAGTTTGACATAATCTCATTTATCTATTTTTCCTTCTGTGGCCTGTGTGTGCCTTTTGGAGTTCCATCCAAAAATTATTTGCCTAAACCAAAATCTTGAAATGTTTCCCCTATGTTTTCCTCTAGCAGTTCCAATGTTTCAGGTCTTATACGTAAGTCTTTGATCCATTTCGAATTGATTTTTGTGCATTGTGAGAGGTAGGGAACTAGTTTCATTTTTCTATATATATACATCCAATTTTAATAGTACCTTTTATTGAAAAAACTATTCTTTTTCCAATACATGTTATTGGTATCTTTGTCAAAAATCAGTTGGGTTTGTGTATGTGAATTAATTTCGTGGTTCTCCATTCTGTTCTATTGGTCTATGTGTCATATTTTATGCTAGTACCATACAGCTTTGTTTAATGTAGCTTTGTAGAATGTTTTAAAGTTACAAGCACATGAAAATCTACAACTATCTCAAAATGTTTTTAAAAAGTTAAAAACTTTGAGGACATGAATGGTTTGGTTTGCACAACCTTTTAGTAGATTATAACTTTCTTATTCATACTCAATTAAGTTTATTGAGATTTTAGTCTTTTATCCTCATATAAAGTGTAAGACTTCAAGGTTGAAAAAGTACATTTACCCAATTGATAATTTCTCATTGTCACTAGACATAAAAAATATAGTGATCCCCAACAGTTTTGTCATTTGTTTGCAAAATGCCACTGTTCCTCCTAAGTACGTTTCACTAGTTTAAGAAAACATCATCTATTGTCACCAATAAAAATACAGCAATGAAACAGTTCATCCTTTGTTTGAATGTAACTTGTCTCTAATATATTATGATTCATCAAAAAGTAGAAGGATATAAATTTTAAGCTTATCAGACTATAAAAGTAGCATTTAACAAAAACACGTTTTTAAAACAGCTTTCATTCCAAGTTTATTCCAATTACTCAACATTCCTAATTAATGTGCTTCTAATTAGAGCCCCTTAGATATCACCCATGTAAATGTTGAGACTAATGTGTATGTTCCTCTGTTAATTTGTCACTCTTAAACTATATTTTTATTTCTTTTGTCCGGAATGAATAGTGATTTGCCATCCCTGTTGCAGTGGTGCTAGTAGCTTTGCTTCTAAACCAACCACTATCATATCTCTAGTACTAATGAGAATTCAGAGAATGATGGATCAAAGATATAAAACTTTCTTTGAAAAATGAATGATACTGCTATTTCTGAAACTATAGAAGGTAGAAAGCAGTAGGATAGGATAAGGTTGGGTCTTTCAACTCTCTTCTGTTTGATTTATTTGACACATAGAAGATAATTATAGTCTACATGTCAAGACAAGATAGAACCAAAGTGTCAGCATGATTTCAGGGAAACATCTGGAAAATCACATAGGGCAGACGATATTGTCTGTTTGTAAGAGGTGATAGAATTTCTCTTTTGTGAGCACTATAAAAAATTGTATGATAAAAATATTTTTGAGGATAAAATTCTATTAAAACTAAAAAATCCATTAATTTAACCAAAAGTGATATTTATTTTCCAGCAATGATTTTGATAACTAAATAAGTGTTTCTTATTACTCTTCAAGAAGATATTAAAAAATAGTTTGATGGTGGGGATCATTGTCTTGATCTTATTCTTAATGAAAATGTCTATTTTATTATTTAATAAAAAGTTTGCTCTTGGTCTCTGATAAACATGTTTGCTAATGTTAAGGACTTTTTTTATTCATCACTTACTAATAATTTTATTATGTTTAATTTTAGCATGTGAATCTATTGAGATGATCAAAGGCTTTTTCTTCTTTAATTATGTAAAATAAAATGTTGATTTTGAATATTGAATTATCTTTGTATTTTTCGCATGCAAATTCTTTGAAAATTCACTTTAATATTCAATTTGCTGATGTTTGCATCATATTTATAAATGAGATTGTCAATACTTTTCTTTTGGCGAGTGAGGTTGTCCTATATGATTTGCATTTGAGAGTTAGTTTAGTATTTCAAAAATAAATGTGGAGCTTTATCTGTTCCTTAGTTTTGGTACAGCTTATATATATTTTTCCTTAAAGATGTGATAGCTCTAATCCAATGATCTGGTCAAGATGGCTTATGTGGGGAAAGGGAGACTTTTGAGAATTAAAAATTTATTTATGGTCTATTATGTCTTTTAAACTCTATGTCAGATTTAACAATTTTTATTTTCTTAGAAAAATGTCCTAATTGTGGATTTTCAAAGCTATTGGCATATAACTACATATTTCAACTGCATAATTTTTGAATGCCCCGAGCCAAGCAAATACAGATCTTCTACCAGCTATCGTATGAAAAAAGTCTGGATTTAGGAAGACTGATACCCTCTCCTAGGTATGAGGAGAAAATAGGTCTCTGACTCTCAAGAGTCCTCTACTTTCAGAAAGGCTTGTTCTATACACAGTCAGTATTGGTAGTCTTTTGGACAGCATGTATTGAAGGAAACCAAAAGCTCCTTCATGGAGGGGGTACCAGAGAGTGAACTCAGGGGCACTCAACCACTGAGCCACATAACCAGCCTTTTTATTTATTTATTTATTTATTTTATTTTTACAGACTGCATTTTGATTCAGTATACACAAATGGGGTACAACTTTTCATTTCTATGGTTGTGCACAATGTAGATTCACACCATTCATGTAATCATAAATATACATAGGGTGATGATGTTGGTCTCATTCCACCATCTTTCATACCCCCGCCACCTCCTTCCTCTCATTTCCCTCTACATAATCTAAAGTTCCTCCATTCTTCTCTCACCCCACCCCCACCCCTGTTATATATCATCATCCACTTATCAGGGAAATCATTGGGTCTCAATGAATTGCTTAGGGTCTCACTAAATTGCTGAGGTTTTCTTTGAACTTGTGATCCTCTTGCCTCAGCCTCCCAAGAGACTGGGATTACCAAAGATCCTTTGTTCCACATTCTTTATAACTTCTTGATCTCATAACCAGGAATCCCATCAATGAACTACTTCTTCAGATTGAGACTTAGAAGCCCAGTTATGGAAAAGGTACCACCATCTCCATTTTGTCTTATCACAATTTTGTTCAGCTCTAACAGACTCCTGGACACTTTCAGTAGAAGTATAACCATGAATGTTAAATATAAAAAGACCCAAGTACTTTTCCTTGAGAAATACAGCAGTGCTTATTGTTTCATTCCAGACTCTGTAGTCTAGATTTTATTCTATACCAGGCAACCTACACCTAATTGCTACCTCAATTTTGCTGGCCTTTTGATTTGGGATATTTTAAATTTTGACTGTGATCTTAGGTTAACTAAGGCTTAATCCATCAGTAGTAAAATCCAGAATCCCTGTAGGTGCAGACATAAGGATATACGGATGTTCAGTGACCACAAATGAGCAGATGAAAATTAATTAACAAGTAATAACAGGGTCTTCAGTATGCTTGGAACCAACAGCTTAGAAACTTAGATGTTTATTAGTTCCCAAATTATTTTGACCAAGATGCATCTTCATAGTGCCTTGGCATCCATCTTCCTCTCTATTGTAAACTGAGAGGATGCTTAGGACTACTTAATAGTAAACCCAGTGAAATTAATCAATTAGTTTTCTTTAATTCTGAAAATAGAGTCAGGGGACATTATTACATGGGGTATTTAGCCAAGATTTAGTAGTCTAAAATTCACCTCACTATTTGTAGTTCTCTCCTTGCATCATCTCCATCAGCTCTAAGATTAAGCTATTATAATAAATATTGATCCCTTTACCTCGCAGGGATATTTGGTGGTGTAATGAGCTCCTCATGTAAAGCTCTTTAGAGAAAGCTACTGCTAAGATATAGCACTTCAAAATGCATTGAAAAAGAAATCAATTGAGGCCTTATCAAACAAGATTAGGACACAGTAAAATATAGCACTTCTTAGAATCCTGAGGAAAATCACACCTTTTTTTGTTTAAATCAAGGGAGTGTTAAAAACCTGATTCCCTTTTCCCTACTAGTCACAGGAAGATAGCTGCAGGGAAATCACAGAGTGGAAATGCCCACATAGACTAAAGACAGGGACTGATTTCATCTGTGCTGTGCTCAGATACTAATTCCTTGCTCAGGATGGTTCCACATGGGGAAATGAAAGGGTTGTATTTATTTTATCCACACCCCTCTATATCTCTGCTTGAAGCTGAACTGTGCTTCCCAGCTTAGATTGTCAGTTCTTAGAAGAAAAAAGGCTTCGCTTTAGCTTATTTGATATCAGAGTCAAATTGACTAAATTAGTCATGTGAGCTGTATTTTGATGTTCCCTTTGAAATGTTTCAGTAAATCTCCAGGTTTGTTTTTATTTCACAAAATTAAAAGCTCACATACCTACCCAATATATTAGCTTTGGCATATGTTTCAGAATGAAACAGGATGAGTTCAGAAGGGGTTGGCAAATAAGTATAATTCTTTCTATCTTTTGCCTCATAAATTAATCATTGCTTCATATCATACCCTAGATCAATGTTTCCCTAATTTTAAGGTCACACAAATCCCATGGGATTGAGTTAAAATGCAGAGTCTGACTCAATAGGACTGGGTGGGATCTGAGATTCTGCATTTCTAAACAATGCTCAAAGTGATATCCAGAACCACAGATAAGGAAGAGTTATATTGTCACAAAGAAATGCTAACTATTCATTAAATGTCTTGGAATACTAGGAAAGGAAGGAAAAAGAGAAAGTAACCAGGAAATGAAGGAAACATAGGAAGGTCTGGATTTTCAAACAATATCTAATTGGTTCAATACACAAACAACAAATAATTTACTATCATTCAGCAAAACACTCCAAATTGGAGATGGATGATGTTATAGTCCTGCATGACTAATCATTTAAACTGTGTACAATAGAAAATAGAACTAGTGGCGATAAGCAGTAAATGTTTTGAACATTCGAGCCATTTCAGTTCCCAGAAGGATAGATTTTTCACTCTCTCATGGATCCTCAGGTAATGAGAAAAAAACGCCTGAAGTGTGACATAAATGGCTTTCAAGAAGCATTAGTGTTTAAAAACAAAATAAATAAATAAATCCTTTACTTCAAGGTTATTGGGGCCATTTCAAATTAGTAGAAATGGGAATAGTTAATGGTGAGGGAGAATTTTCCTTAAGTGGGTCAGTTGATAACTATTCAAGTCTATTCATAACCATCCAAATGTTGTAAGGCATGAAAGTACATCAGTGTTAGGTTGACTTGAATCTTAGAAGGAGGTGTCAGAAAGAATCTTCCCTGCTCTGTTTCCTTGAGGTAAGGAAAGGACTCTTAGATGGATGTAGAAAGAAAAATTGTTATCTTCATTCCTAAGTAAAGGTGTTGAATATTTGAGTCTAATAAAAATGAGTATCAGGTAAGGAGTCAGGATATCTGATGCCATTACCAATAGTGCTATTGACTAGATGTTGGATCTTGGGCAACAGCTCTCTGAATGTTTCCTTCTTTAGAGAATTGGTCTAGAAAAACAATTTCTAAAGTATGACAGAATATTTACTGCAGTATTGTGGAAAATTATTGTGTATGGCCAAATAATCAAGCAGATATTGGGTTAAATAGACTTAAGCATGTATCATTAGTGACAGGATTCTTGAATCCTTTAGATGGAGTCTCTGAATATGGAGAGCATTGTTTCTCAAACTTATTTGATGTGGAAACCTTTATTACAAGGGCCATCTCACAAGATTAATGTTCCATAGAATTTATTTTGGGAAATGTGAGTTTTTTAAAGGCTACTTCCAGTTTTGGCACAATATCAACCTATTACCAAAATTAAATCAGGAGTACACAGAAATCTACCTATATAAACTATAAAAGGGGATTGATATTTTTAATTTGTTGCTGTTTTAACTTGATAAAAAATTATTTTAAAAGATAACCCCTTGATCCAATTTCAAAATCAATGCACTTTTATTGTGGGATTTGGTTTGAAGAATTAAGAGCACAAAAATTTACAATTGAGAGTCAGAACCATTAATATTTTGAAAGAGATTCATCTGGAAATCAAAGTACTTTCTAAATTAACTTCATTATTTTCATTTTAACTCAAGATTTTTATCTCCCATTTAGTATGTTCCAGTTTATATTCACATATTCCACTTTCATATTTTGGTCCATTTTAAAAAGGATCTTCAGTAAAGGGTCATATATTTTTCTCTCATATATAGAAGCTAGACAAGAAAAAAGGAAAAAAAAAAGGTGGGAGTAGGTCTCCTAAAACTTAAAGGGAGATCAGTAGAGGAAAGAGACCAATGTGTGAGAGGTTGGGAAGGAAGGGGAAAGTACTAAGGAGTGATGTTGGCAAAATTATATTGTTACGTTGTGTGCATGTATGAATATGTAATAACAAATCCCATTATTATGTACAACTATGACACCAACAAAAATGTGGATGAAATAAAGGACCCTCACATACAAATTTTTTCTAATACAACATAGAATATTGAAGATAAATTGGCCTATACCCAAAGGACTTAAAATCAGCATACTACAGAGATGCAACCACATCAATGTTCATTGCTGCTCAATTCACAATAGCCAGATTGTGGAACCAACCTAGATGCCCTTCAACTGATGAATGGATAAAGAAACTGTGGTATATATATACAATGGAATATTACTCAGCCATAAAGAATGATAAAATTATGGCATTTGCAGGCAAATGGATGAAATTGGAGAATATCATGCTAAGTGAGATAAGCCAATCTCAAAAATCTAAAGGACAAATGATCTCGCTGATAAGCGGATGAGGACATATAATGGGTGTGGGAGGGGTTAGCATTAGGGTTAGGGTTAGGTTTACAGTTAGGGTTAAGGAGGGGGGCAAGAATGGAGGAAGGAAGGACTGTATAGAGGGAAAAGAGGGGTGGGGTGGGGAGGAAGGGGGAAAAATGGCAGAATGAATCAAACAACATTGCCCTGTGTAAATTTATGATTATATGAACGGTATGCCTTTATTCCATGTACAGAGAATCAAAATGTATCCCATTTGTTTACAATAAAAAAAAATTCTCAAAATGAGATAGTAATAAATTGCAAGGTAAAAAAATTAGCTTGATCATATGGTCAGATACATTATTCTTATGACAACACTCTAAAGCTGAATTCTTGTTATAACTTAATATTACCTGACAGCAGCATCTAATTTATTTATATGTTTATACTCCACCTTGTTCAAAACATGATTTATGATGACTGCCTAAATGTCTTTAAAATTGATTCCAAAAAGTAAAACTTGTTGGCTTTGAGACATTGAAAACCAATAGTACATCAATATCTCTGAAGGTAGGAAATGATGAACTTCATTTACAGACTCATCAAAATTGTAGGATTAATAGTAATACCTCAGTAATAGTCTTCACATTGGATGCTTTTATTGAAAAGGGTAGAACAAATTCTAGAAGATTTTGTTTATAACCCTATCTGGGAAAATGAGGGATACACAAAATAACTTTGGAGTTTCCTGTTAACTTGTTAGGAATCCTTTCATTAGAAAACCAAGTTATTCAGGGAAGAAATAATATTGTTTTTTCTCCTTTAAAATTGTATAGTAATAATTTGCTGAGAAGCCTAACTTACAAAGTTCTATTACTGATTTTTAAGGGACAAATGACAGGTTTTTGACTGGAGAGGAGTTTTATTGACTTTCTATGATTAAGGGATAAAGAGAAGATTGTGCAATTTCAGTCTTCCTGTGCCAGCTGCTGGTATTTTGATTGTAAATATCAAATTATATTTCCCTTTAGCAGTCTTCAAAAAAAACAGTGAATCTAAGAATTAGAAGCAGTAATAGTTGAGATGGTTTGCCATCAGCTGAGACCCCCAAAAGGCTTAAAGACAAATGATCAGGTTCTTATCCTAAGAAACTTTATATTTAATAATTGAGGCTGAGTGTGTATTGCCACCACTGTTCCCCCACTTAATTACTTTCCTTTTTGATCAAATACATTAATGAGAAGAGATCTAATAAATCATGTGCAAAAAGAGTAAAGCACTTAATTAACATGTGTTGCCCTGATTGATGGTTATAGAAAACCATAGCAGTGCTAAGGAGGCTCACAAGGGCACCTTCAACCAATGTGATATCTTGAACAAATATAAAGCTGAGAGCATAACAGAGGAACTCTATTCCCATTTAATCACTAGCCATGACAATAACAGATCACTATGTTATGACAGTCCTCTTTCTTCTCTTTGGCCCAGAGGATCTGTGTTCTCAATTTGTGGGATATTAACAGTACGTCAGAAACATAAACCAACAAATGCCAGGGAAATGTATTACTACTAATAGGCAGTATTTATTGAATGCTTAGTATGTACCAGACAATCTGCTATGTGTTTTCAAAGTTTATCTTATTTAATTATTCAACAATGCATGTAATAATCATTACTATTTTCATTTTATAAAGGATAAACCAATACACACAGATGGTTCAATTTTCATAGCTAGTAGGTGAAGTGGGTCAGCTAATTTTATCCTATAGCATTTTTTGATTTGCTGATAAAAAACATTTTGCCATTTATTTCTAGCTAATTTGAAACTCTGTGAGAGAGGAACTCTTGTAGAAATTCCCAGAATGGGATGACCTGAGAACTAACAAAGGTTGAGGTAACTGGGTTTTATAGAAGGAATAGATTTCACTCTTTGATTAGAACACAGCGATATCTTAATTTTGGTTGTGTAAGAATGGTAGATCAGGAGTAGAGATGGGGTTATTTTACTACTTTATCCTATATTTGGATTCTTTTGTGATGTGCTTTTGCTGCTTTAAAAAGGAGAAACAACAGAAGACAACAAATAAATCCCTCTTCAATCTACCTCTTTCAAGAGTAGTCAGGTCCTACCTCACCTAACTTGAGGTTTTTCCCAGAGTGGATGACTAGACCAACTTAACTGGCAAAATAAACTGCCTATGATTCCAGATCAGTTTTGGCCTCTATATTCAGATTTGCTGATGGCTAAATACTGCCTTCCCTCAGCTAAGGATATCTTGTTAGCCAGTCTGTAGTTGAAGAAAATTCACTAAGACTTTCATCATCCCCTGCTTCCAGATCCTTTTGAAGAGCATTGAAATGGCAGGCCTATATTAAAGTCCTATATAGCATCTCTTTTATCCAAGGGTTCCTATGTGTTTGGTTAAATAAAACAAAAGGGCACTGATCTGAACTCAAAGAGATTCAAATGAAGAATGGGACTGGGGGCTGGGGAGATAGCTCAGTCGGTAGAGTGCTTGCCTTGCAAGCATGAGGTCCTGGGTTTGATCCCCAGCACCACCAAAAAAAAAAAAAATGGGACTGATTTACTCTCTTACTCTGTGTACCATCATGTATCAAACTTGAGAACCTTTAAGTCTTTAAGTCCTCAAGTGTACTGTGTGTGTGTGTTAGGAAATGTTGAGAGGAGAGCTAATATATTGACAATCTCAGCTCTCAAAGAAACAAAAAAACAGAGTGTAGAGTTCTGGCAGCTGAAGTGAACCAGGGGATCCCACCCAAAGGATGCTCATGATATATAGTATTTCTTTTGGACAATGAAGAGAGGTAGGAAGCATAAGGTGTGTCTTAGAGTAAAAAAAAATATGTTCTGAGATGTAAAAGGACCACATAAAAATTAAAAAGGAGTCTGTAGGGAAATTGGAGAGGAGACTAGGGGAAAGAATTATCTTTCCCAGCTTGACCCTTCTCTTACCAAGGGACTCCAAAGCAACAACTGAAAGACTTTATTTTTCTTCCCCCGGGAACATAAATCTAAGTTCTTATAAAGTCAGGAGAAAGGATTTCTATTACGTATGCAGTGCAAAGTATTTGTGTGTAAAGGACAGGCAGGATCTTGTTTAAGAAAACCATCATCCATTGAGATGCTCACAAACTAAGACCTCACTATTATAGTGGTTCATAGCCTCTTAGAGAAGAAGGTGAGGACCAAGATCTCCTTAGGAATATGATGAAAGCTACTAAGCCCTCTCCAGAAATAAAAGTATACACATTCATGCACATGAATTAATTCTGGTGACTTTGTATCCCAGCTATGTCCTATCTGTGGAGCATTAGAGAACACCAGTATTGCTAATTGCTCTCTGTGTTGCTCCAGGTTTCCTCCATTCCCAAATAAGTCTTTAAAATACTACCCTCATGCTGTGGACATCTGTGTGTCTTGTCATCTATGAATCAAGGTTATCTTTCATTCAATAGTTGTTGACTCCCACTTATAACAACAAACCAACCGACTCAGACTTCATTTCTGTACACAGGAACTGTACAGGAGTATAATTTTCCTTCAAGTGTGATCAATGTAGGTATTTGTTCATATCATGAAGGAAAACTACTATGAATTTTAAAAGGAAAAAAGAAATCTTTCCAAACTGAAAAAATATGGAAGATATATTTCACTCTTTTTCTTTAACATTTCATGGCATGACAAGGAGTGGAAAGTGGGGGGAAACTGACACTGAAGCTTGTCTGGCTATTTCCTGATGCTCTATCACATAAGAACACATTTTCAGAATGGTTTTGCACAGGGATCCAGACTGAAAATGAAATATTGAAGTACTACATAAAGGTCTCCCTGTCTCAATATATGTGATTTTCTGAAAAAAAAAAAAAAAAAAGAAGAAGTGACCCAGTGCACTCCTTAGATCTAAGAGGCTATATGTGTAAAATGACTACCTTAATTACAACAATCTGGAATTGTTGTCATGCCATACACTCCATTATGTATTGACAAAGTCTGATCTTACTAGACCATCCAATTTCCCAACTCACCAGGCTTTTGGAGTCATTTCAATTTCTCATGAATGATCAATCAAAATCTAACTATTCTACCCAAAAGAGATTTATTATTATTTACGCTACAGCCTCTACAGCTTAGTTTGGCTTGTGATACTTTGTACCTTGGGCTGCCTTGTGTAATGGTACAGCTTGTGAACTGTTGGGCTTAGGGAGCTTGAGTAGGGACTGAATTCTAGCCAGAGACTACTGGCTAAATGTTTTATTAGCCTTCACTAAATACTCAGACACCACAAAACATACTGGCTTAAAATAATGATCATTATTTCTTCATAGGGTTTTTACTTTTATTTTATTTTTTGGTACTGCAGACTAAACCCAGGGTGCTTAACCAGTTAGCCATATCCCCAGCCCTTTTTATTTTTTGAGACAGGGTCTCACTTAGTTGCTTAGACTAGCTTTGAACTTGCAATCCTCCTGCCTCACCCTCTCAAGTTGCTGGGATTACAGTTGTTTGCCACTGTGCCTAGCTTCATAGGGTTTGTATATGTTTGGTTCAGCTGGGTGATTCCTCTGAACTCAGTGGGCTTAGTTGATCTCAGACTTGCTTTTACATCTATAGTCAGCTGGTGACTGGAGCTGGTTAGTTGAGGATGTTGATATGACTGGGGCATTTCCTCTTTTAGACTCCCATCATATATCTGGCTAATCTGGGATTATTTGCATGGTAACAAGGTTTATTGAGAGCAGCAAGAGGGCCAGCCCAGATGTATAAGTCTTTTTCCAAAACTCTGCTTTGGTTATGTTTTCTGAGGTGTACTGCCCAAATCAAGTCTGAAGAGTTAGTGTTGGAGGGCAATACAGGAGAGAATAATTTGTAACTCCTGTTGTAATCTTCCAAACAAAGCCATGGCATAAGCCTGAGACTACATTAGGATTGAACACCTCTTTCTAGATGGTCCATAAGTGAGGTATCTCCTAATTCATTTTCCCAGAGCAGGTGACTCTGCTAGTCACAAAAGCACCATACTGATTTCCCCATCACATGTTTATTCTACTAACTAGATTGAAAGCAAATAAACTCCCAGCAATATTTTACCTTTATCATTTTTGCAAACTTGAAAACAGGCAGGTCCAACAATAAGAACTGCTTTTTTTAAAAAATTTATGTTCCTTGAGGGAAAGATTCATGTCAATTACAACTTTGTAAACTCCACAGCCTTTAGCCTTGAATGTTATTTGGGCTCAAAAATATTTAGTCCGATGTGTTAAATTTGGGTCATTAGTCTCTCCTCTGGAAACATGTGAATCTGAAAAACACCCCAATCAAAATTACCTGGAATGCTTGCTAAAATGCAGGTTCTTGGATCCCACTTCAGGTCCAGTGTACCAAATTCTCTAGGACCTGGAAAAAAAGTATTTTATATATGCAGGAACTTTTTTATGTCTATCAAAGTTTGAGAAGCACTGCCTTCAAGAAGTGACTTTTGCAACTTTTAAAAATTTCTAAGGTAATGAATAATTTTTGATCTCTCTCTCTCTCTCTCTCTCTCTCACACACACACACACACACACACACACACACACACAAAGAGAGACAACTGAAAAAATATTTTAAGGAGGAAATACCTTAAGTATATGTGCTAGTCATCTTTCCATTGCTGGGAAAAAATACCTGAGAAAATCAACTTGGAAGGAGGAAAATTTTATTTTGACTTATGGTTTCAGAGGTTGCTTGTCCTGTTGCTTTTTAGCCTGTGGCAAGGTAGGATATCATGGTGGAGCAAAGCTGCTTACCTCATAGCAGCTGAGAAGCAAAGAGAAAAAGGAAGGGCTGGGGTCCCAAAATCCTTTTCAAGGGCACACACTTAACGACCTAACTTCTCCAATTAGGCTCCACCTCCTAAAAGTGCTAGCACTTCCCAATGTGCCATAGGCTGGTGACCAAGTCTTCAACACATGACCTTTTATGGAACATTTAAAATTCAAATCACAACAGTATAACAAAGATTTTCTAATCTTTCTAAATGCTGACAGTTACACAGATGTATTTTAAGACTCAATAGTGTTCCAAGACCTGGCTTTTACAAAACAAAGTTCTAGGAATATATGTTCATAGTATATTTATTTAAGTTTTTTGTTACTTTTCTCATCTATATGTGGCGAATATGTAATACCTCTTACTATCCATTCCTTGGTACCAGTGGTTCCCCATATCAATGCTTGTTAATGCAAGATTTTGTGAGCCCCACCTCCTAGAGTTTCTGATCCAGTAAGACAGGGATGTGGCCAAAATAATGTATTTCTAAAAAGTGAGGGGGGAGGAGGAAGGTTGGGGAAAATGAGAAACTGTGGAATGAAGTTGATCAAATTTTGATATCACAGTGAATTCCACCTTTGTGTCTGTGTATAAAACACCAATTTAAAAAATATATAAACAGAAGGAAGACCAGTAGAGTAGATGAAAGGGAGAAGGGGAAGGATGAAGGAGGAGGAAAGTGGAAATACTGAGGATTGTAATGGGACAAATTATATTCCATGCATGTGTAGAGATGTAAAAATGAACCCCACTATTACATATAACTATAATGCAGTAATAAAACTTTTTTAAAGTTTGCAGACTGATCCTGCTGCTCCAGGTACCACACTTTGAATACTATAGCCTTATATATTCCAGTTTCTTTTATTTAGTCCACAGAGAAAAGAAATCCCCAAATTTCCTGATTTTTTTTTATTGGTGATTTCTAAGCACATTTGCTCTATTTCATGATTTTTTTATTACTGCTTTCCAACTACATTTGTTTCAGCTGGTCTTCTACTTGCTCAGACTTTGCTTGCATTGTGTAATGAACATATTGGATTCAGCTGGTGTTTCCCTTAAGCCTGCCAAGTGCTCTCCAACCATTGTCTTATTGGCATGTTTCCTGACTATGATGCTAAAGCTGTTCTTTTGGTTCCTCCATTTTTTTTCAGAATGCAATAAGGTGGCTCAAGTCCCAGTCTAGTGGTGCTGGTTGTTCTGTAAACTTAGATTATTGTTGTCTCAGAGATAGAAGATCCATCTGTCAAAGATGTCATTCTGATACTATTAAACATTCTTCCTCCAAGGGGATGCTAGGTCTCAGCCTGTCTACTGGCTATGGGGTAAAGAAGAAATGTGTTCTATTGTGCCTTATGCTATTTGGAAATTCACAACAAGCCAAGAATGAGACGTCTTTGGAAATTTTATATATCTAGTGGGAATTGAACAATGCAACAAATTATTATATTGCCTTCTATTCTCCCCAAACATAAATGTGACTTTTGTTCTAGCCATGCTTTCCAATTTGTCTTGGCTGTGAAAAAAGGGAAAAAGAGACACAGAGGTAAATTTAATACCTCTCTGAAAAAAAAAAATTCCAAGAATGGACCAGCTGAAGTTGTTTAATGCAAGAGATAGGAGACTCATTACTGTCCTGAGAAACCTTCTGTAGGCAGCCATCCTTTTATGGTCATGATAAGCTGATTAATTCCTTGAATGTTTTCAAGTGAAATATAATTTGTGAATCTGATGTCATTGGGTATATTCTTTCCTACACTTGTGCCCAAAAGATCCCTCTGGGCCACAGTGTTGCTATAGTAGTCTTGAAAGTTGATCCTAACATTTCCCATTAAAATTTCTAGGTCAAAATTATCTCTTCTATATTCTGTGATTGGTTTATCTGGTGAATCGAATGGGATCCCTGAGTTCTCATCCAGACCATTGAGCAGAGTTTAACTTCTTTCCTGAGGAAAACTTACACCTTAGGTCCAGGTCCATCTGGGGCCACTTCTGTTTAAAGGCAGGATATGTTATATCTAGGTATGAATAACAACCAGGATAAATATGTCAAAATATATTCTACTGTCATGTATATCTAAAAAAAAGAACAAATAAAAAAAAGAAAAAAAATGCTTAACTTTTTCATATAGTCATCTGAAGACACAGGTTTCATGAGTGTCAACAGTATGAACTATCTACATTACAGATAATTATTACAAGTCTTATTTTTGAACCAGTTTGCAGCTTTGGTTAGATTTTACTTGCAAGAGTCAATCTAGGTTATCTGCCAATAATTTCAGCCTTATGTTAAGTCTTAAATCCCCTGAAAGCAATGCATTCAAATAGTGTGTTGGTGGCAATAGAATCCTTCTTCAGCACATAACTCCACTGCCACTTAAATGGTAAGGGGGTACTCCTGGTAACCATTTTCTGTGATATGACCTTAGCTTCTCATGCAGTTGATTGGTTGAGACTTGATCTTGTGATACTGACTGGACAAAATAGAAGGCCTTCCCTGAAAATTTGGAATTGGGGTTGAGATTCCAGTTTGTATCAGGATTGGGAACATGAAAGGAGACAATATAAATCCATGGGTGGTGGTGTAAATCTATTTTTTCCAATGCGATTTGGAAAGCAGAGAAGCCCAGAAGGGAGAGAGAAGAAAGGAGAGGAAAAGAAACTCAAGACAAAGAGAGAGAAATAAAAACTTGTAGAGTGATGCAGAGATGAAAAGAATGAAGCGCTGTGTTCTAAGTCCTCATCCTAATTCATTTCCAAGGCCATTGAGGTTCATGTTATTATAGCTTAATAATAAATGATGACTTTGATTATATTCATTTGAATCCACTTGAATCTATTTCTGTTAAATGCAGCCAAAAAAGTCCTAAGTACAATAAATACCTTCCCCGAACTACTATCAAATGCTATGTCTTGGCTTGTATCAGAATCCTACAAAAAGATATTTACATATTGTACAGTGACATGGTTGAAATAGCCCAATTTGTGTTGCTAGTTGGGTGAAAAATCTTATGCAGACTTGAATCTTATTTGTGTGAGTGGGGTTATGTGTGCAGATAATGTTAATTTCACCACCAAAATGATAACCATTTTGTAGTCATCTGACTGTTGGAGTGCCTAATATGTGCCAAACAATATGATAAGTGCTGGTTTAAAAAATGACAATGTCTCCCTTTAGTTGGTGAGAGTTTTATAATCTGTTTCCCTAATTATCTTGCCTGCCAGGAAGCTCCTGGATAAATTTATTTGTCAGTTATAGTGATTATTTGATTATTTCACTATATCATTTTATTTCTGTTTAAGTCTCATTTCTTTATATGATTTCTGACTACACTTTAAATTCCTTTCAAGTAGCCTGTGTTCACACATCTAAGAATTTTCGTTTTTTAAGTTTGCTCCAATAATTTCACAAAAAGGTGGAACACTGATTATTTGGAATTAGTACTAATAAAATTTGATTCCATGCAGGCTGATTTGTGGAATGGAGATTATATTAAATCAGAAGTCAAGTCATGGTATGGCCATGCTTTCTATCACATGAATGAGGGAGGAGGGGATATCAATAGAGGTGGAGAAAAGGAGAGAATGAGAGCACACAAGTGTCAGAGTAAAACACTAAACTAGGCTTTGAATGTTGACATTCATTCTTTCATTTCTCCTCCAGAGATTGATGGAGTGCTTAGAAGGAAATGTGTGGAGTGCTGAATAGCAGAGACAGAGTTCTCTCTTACTTTTCACACCATCACCAAGGGATCATCATTTAAAACCTTACTTAACTGACAAAGAATTAATACTGCAGACCCAGGATATTTTTTCTTTTTGCTTCTAGGCTAGTTTTTTGGTGGGTCTTCTGGATTTATTTCTGATCTATGTTACTGGATTCCACTTTTCACTCACTGACATAATTAGTGCCTGGGTGGCCTCTCAACCTTCACTAAGCTCTTGGTATTTACTGCACATTTCAAAGCCAGGGATAAGTCAGTACTGGGCCTGCACCTGATGGTTTATCTCACTGTGGTCTATGTCAAGTCATAAGATGGGAATGAGTACTTGATATTGGTAGCTGGCATTGCATGCAAACCAGAAATTTAGAGTGAAAATCCAGCTGCTTGAGCTCTTTCACATTTTAACAATGAATGTTTACTGGCCAGGGAAAGGAGGCCTGTGTAGAAAAAAGAATGGAAGATAGAAAATCCCCCAATCTCCATTACTAAAATTAGAGCTTTTTATATTTCTTTTCACTAGATATTCTAATAAGTCAATTATATGTTGACATGAAGAAATTTTCCTTCACTGTGTCACTGCAAATTAATTCCATGAGATTCATACAAAATCCATCATCACTTCAGAGCCTGAAGAGTGATTATGATGTATGAGCATATAAACAATGCACATATGCATGCACATGCACACACAGACGCCCCTAGTGGTGAAATTTTCTTCCAATTCATTGAAGTTTTGAACTGTAAGTGTGTTTTAGCCCACTCTCATATATAAGACTGCACTGTAAATATTGCTTTGGAAAGTTGAAAGAAAAAAATCCAACTAAATATTTCCATTTTATAGAATTGAATACAATTAAAATGCTTATACATATACACAATGGTAAACAGGACTAACCATTTGGTTTAATTATACATCCTCAATTTTTTAGAATGTGCTTTGTCTCCCAACTGGTATTCTAAAAACAGAAAACTTCCTATGATAGTGAATGGAATTTCAGAATCTGAAGAGGCCTTCCTTGATGTCTCATAATTGATCACAAAGAACAAGTATGCTCAATGAACACAATTATAAAGTTAATTTAGGGAAGACTGCCCAAGCGATTATTTATTGAAATTCACTGTGTTTGGTTACAGTAGATTCTGTATTGGAAGTAGATTTTTTGTATAGTATGCATAACAAATTAGGTGAGATGTTTCATTTATAGGCAACATTATCACACTATTACTTTCATCTCTGGGATGTTCTAATATGTCCATAGGAATGTTCAGAACCATGTTCTGCAAATTCAAATCCTTGAGCAATGCAAGGCATAGGGGTTCGGGAAACTGTCACCTAAGCTAAAATCTTCTAACCCAACTTTTTTCAAGATGACCCTAGTTAAAGGACAGTTTTTCTTTCAAGTGTTCTTAAAGGTCTTAGATGGCAAAGAAGCAGCCTATAAAAACTAGTAATGGACCCACAAAAGAGCTCACTAGTCTATGAGTGTTTCTAATTATAAATACATTCACACATATAAAATATAGAACAACTTGGATACATGTCCTAAAAATAGAAGGTCCTAATATTGAACGTATTAACTGCAGAGAGGGATTTGTCATCATCATCATCATCATCATCAACATCACTATCATTGCTATTGTCATTATGGAGCATTCTTTATGTGCTGGGCATAAAGTTATTCATTTCACTTTCCAAAGCATTTTTACTACTCCCATAGCCACTGTGAGGTAGATATTATTGTCATTTTCCTTTTAGGGAAATTTAGTTTTAGAGCAGCAAATTATGTACCACTAAAATTCAAACTATGCTGTCTATCCACTTTGCTATTATAGAATCACAACTCTATGAGTTCTTTGTTTGGTACTCTTCTATATATAACACATTTTAGTTTGAAGAACACAGTAAACATTTGTGAGACTGGAGGGCAACCCTTTTTCTATGTGAAAGAGATATCTGAAAGTGACCTAAAGATTCATTACCTGAAGGCTCTTGCTTTTAAAATTTGATGGTAAACTGACAGACCAGGGCACAAAATAAGAAGCTCTCCTGTCATCTGTTCTTCGTTACTACAACAGTAGAGCTGGTTTTCCTACTTGTACATCAAAATAGCACAAAAATGTAGAGGTTGAGATACAGATTCTAAAGCATGATGACCTGGATTTTTTAAGATCCTGGCTGCATCACTTGCTACCTGTTGTCCAGTCACTTAACCTATTTTTAAGTTCCTTATCTGCAAAATGGTTATTAAAAACAACATCCTATGTAATAGGGTTGTAGTAAAGACTAAAAGAGGTACTACATGTAACATACTTTGTACTGTTTGTTAAATGTTAACTCCTATTATCTGACTATACTGTTCATCTCTTACAACTAAATTGTGCCCTAGAAGTGATCTTTGGGCCTTCGCTGTCTCTAAAACCACTGACTTTCAACTCTGTGTTCCTATGATAATAAACTTAATGATGGATGCCTAGCACAATTGCTTTGTTATGAATTTGAACTCAATAATGTCTTACTATATGAAAAAAAGTGTGTGATAAGAGAGATCTTTTATTTTGTGCCTTGGTCTATCTTTCACAAGTCTTACAAGTTTTTCAAAAGTGAAGTCATGGTGATAAAAAAATAGCTACTGTACTCTACTAATAATGCAAAGAGAAAATGATCTTCAAATCACATTAAAGCATCTCTTACAGGCTTTGCATTGCTTTAAGGAAACGTTGCACTTCAATCTACTCAGTTTACTGCTGGTTAGTGTCCTAGATTTTTTTGTGATCTTAAAAAAGGCACCAAGTCAAGAACTCTGAATGTTGCTGACCTTATATTAGCAATGATCTCAACCAAATAATTAGTAGAATTGGAGCATAGTTTTATGAGTCTTTAGGGATATGAGTGATGTTAGGTAGAGAAGGTATGAGAGTGGATGGAGGGAGGGATGCAGTTTTTGGTAAAGTCTTTGATTAGACATCCGTTGTAAACTCAGACGAGAAAGCACCACTTTTGTAGCAACCATAGAGATTAATTTGATGATGCTAATGTTAACCTGAATAACCTGAAACCAAATTCCTGGTACTGACTTTGTGACTCAAATGTATAGAGAGATACTATATCATGTTGGTGATGGGGTCTGTCATCTCTAAAAGGCATATGATCAATAAGGTCATATCAAGCCATCCATCTTAAGGGCTGATGCAATTAGAACAGCATTTGGAAGGCATTTCACTGGTCAGCAGCAGCAGAGAATAATGTTCGTTTTGATAAATACCTAAGCTTTCTTCCAAGGAGCTCAAATGTTGTGTTTATACCCAGATAACACAAGCATTTCAAAGCTTTCCACTGTGAACATTCACCCTTAGGCTCATGCTCAAGTAGCACTTCTTTTAAAAAATATTTTCCTTTTGGAATCCACATTATTACAGCTACTTTGTTTACTCTGATTATTTCCCATGATAGACATCCCTATTACTGTATACCCAATTGCCTAACAAGGCTGTAGACATCACTCTTTTGCAGACCTTCTCCCATTTCCTATTCATCATCACACAAACATAAGCCAGAATCTTTACCTGAGCATGAGATTATCTCTAGTTTTAAGGAACTGTATAGTATTAAAGTTCATAGTAGACTGTCTTTTATCTTTGCAACATACCTGGAATCTAAGCACATGTCACCACTTCTTCTGCCACCACTCTGGTCCCATCTGCAATTTCCTCATCTGTATTGGCCTCATATCTGATCTCCCAGCTTCCACTCTTGCTTCATAAAGGTCTATTATCAATAAATCTCCAGTGTGACACTTGAAAGATATAAGTCAGGTCATGTTGTTCCTCTGCTAAAAACACTCTAGTGGCATTACCTGTCCCCCTTGTACTTCTCTGATTTCATCTCCTGCTCTTCTCCCTGCTTAATTGGAGAGGATGTGAAACATTCTGTTTTGAGTATTATGTAAAGGGAAGCACATATTAGTTGGTCTTTTGTGTGTGGCTCTTTTCCTTCAACATTATAGTAATTAAGACATTGTGGTATTGTCTCAGGATTAGGCAGACTATTGGAACAAAAGAGAGGGCCTGGAATTGTTCCCACATATACGAAGAAAAGATGCATTAAAATATGAAGATAGATGAAAGTCACATGAAAAGAGAGGGTCTGGCATTGTGACCACATATATGAGTTGGTATGAGAGTTCAATGAGTAAATAAACCATCTATTTGAATACTAATACTGGATTAATAGTTATCCCTGTTTGCATGATTTATAAATGAAAAGAGATCAACTTTTATCCCCATACCAGATACAAAGATCAATTACAGATTGCTAAAGGACTTCAAGACAAAAGGGAGGCTAAAATATAAATAAGAAAATATAGAGGAATAGCTATATAATCCTTGGTAGACAGCATTTCTTGAAAAAGATGACAACAAGCAAAAGAAACTCACACTAAATTTAAGTACATTAAAATTAAGAATTCCTGTTCAATAACTAGGCCGTAAAAAGTTAAAGATCAACTTGTAATAAGAGAGAAGATATTTGCAGTATCTATAACTGGCAATGAAGTAATATCCAGAATACAGTAATCTCCCCTTTTATGTGGCTTCACTTTCTTCGGTTTGTTATCCTAACCATGCTCCGAAAATATTAAATGGAAAATTCTAGAAATAAGCAAATCAGAACTTATAGATTGTACACCATTCTGAGTAACATGATTATTGCTCATACTATCCTACTCTGTCCTATTTGGATCATGAATCATCCCTTTGTCTACCATACCCACATTCTATATGATACCCATTCATTACTTAGTAGCTGTCTCCATAATCAGATCAACTGTCATTTTATTGCAGTGTTCATGTAACACTTAGATAGCGGTCTAATGCCATGCCATAATGCCTATGTTATACACCTCAGTTTAGCTAGTCACATAGATATTGTATCATCTCACATCATCACAAGAAGGGTGAGTTACAGAATAATGTGACATTTTGACAGAGATATCACATTCAATTTAATGATAGTATCACAAGGAAACATAAATAAATAAATAATATAAATAAAACATAAATATGTCACTTCTATTTTGTTATAACTTATCGTTAATCTCTTAATTTGCATGATTTATAAATTAAACCTTACCACAGTTATGATTGTATAGAAAAAAACATACAGAATGGAATTATCTGCTGTTTCAGGCATCCTGTGGTGGTCTTGAAACATATCCCCAGCAGATAAGGGGAAGAATCATATATGAAAATATCCCACAAATCCATGCAAAAAGAAAAATAAGCAAGCCTTTCTAAAGAAGAGATATATGAATAAAAAGGTCCCTGTTAGTTAAAGATTCAATGAGTTGACATTTCATGCGTACCAGTCTAACAGATAAACAAAAAATTTAAAAGTCTGACAAGGATGATTATTGCCAGAATGTGTATTACCAAACATTTCTTGATCTATTGGGGATGTATAAATTAGTACAACTTGGTAAATAACTTGGCATTACAGTGTAAAATAAAAAAATATGTGCACTCACCAAAGAATGCATGCAGTATAATTATATTTATCAGATGTCTATGAGGAATTTGGTGCAGTGGCATATGCCTGTAATCCTAGCTACTTGGGAAGCTAAAGCAGGGGGGTGGCCTGTTCATGGCCAGACTGGGCAAATTAGTGAGACCATATCTCAAACAGAACAAAACAAAACAAAAAATATGTGGAGTAAAATAAAATTTTGTTTAGGAATGCATGCAAACTTTGATAAAAGTATACCATGAAATAAAGTAATGGTGAATTACCCTATATATTGTATGATTGCACAGTGTGACTCTGCATCATGTACAGCCAGAAGAATGAGAAGTCATACTCCATTTGTGTATGATATGTCAAAATGCATTCTGCTCTCATGTATAACTAATTAGAACAAATTTAAAGGAGGTAGTTACTTCTGAGGGTGGGGTGAGGTACAAAGGGATCAGGCAGATGTACTTGGAGAACTTCAGAGGTTTAGGTAATAGTCTGTTAGGCAGAGTTGTGAGGTACAGGGATTATTTTACTATTATTTGAACAGTATATGTTAAATTCTTTTATTCCTATGATATGTTTAATAAAAATATAGCATCCATGAATGGAATAGGTTTTCTAGAACTGTATTGGAGATAAAAAAAATACATGTGGCTATTTAAATTTCAATTATTTAAATTTAAAATTAGAAATTCAATTCCTTAGTCATATTGCCATATTTTAAATGCTCAATAACCTATGTGACTGATGACTACCATACCAGACAGTTCAGATTACTGTGCAGCACTCTTCTAGAACTTTCTTCTCTTTAGAGTTGGATACTATTTATATTCATTCTTTATATAAGCAAGAAATTCACTGGCTCTTTGTAAAAATCTCCATAATTCTATCAATAACAGCAGTAGGAGATGAAGCAAAGATTTACTTCCTACGGATTTTGTTGATCCTCTTGGTTAAAGGAAATGCTATTAACAAATTTGTCAGACTTCATATTTCAGCTCATTTACCTCATCAAGTGCAGTATGAGCCTGATTATTCTTTAGCTTTAGGAAGTCAACGACTGTTTCCATGCATGTATGTTCAGCCTGAACCAACAAGGTTGTAAACAGAATTTCATCTGTTAAAAATACTCATTTATGTATAATCTATCAAAACATATAAATGCATTCTACTGTCATGGATAATTAATTAGAACAAATAAAAATTGATAAAAAACACACTGAAAATATACTTATTTTTGAAGTTTTCCAAAGGTGTATGTTCTCTGTGGTAGAATACACAAATGGGAAATGGTCATCTAGAATGAGATACATGAGTACTATAGAGGAAGAAAGTCTCCATCTTCTTCTTTCCCCAAAGCAGGTGTTGCTAATATGAGTACAGGTTCTAGTACTAGAGTATACGACCCCGTGTGGTTAGAGGGTCAAATACACAGTGTCTTTTTCTGTTTCTCTTGCCTGTGTGGCTCAGAATCTGGCCTTGGACTCTGACTTCCTTCCCTTCTTTCCTATCACACATGTACTTGAATGTTCTAAACCTTAGCCTCAGATTCTTAATGCAGCTGACATGTGGGTAGTGAAATTTTGAAAGTAGGGTTTAGGTTTGGGGGCAGGATGAGCTCTCCTTCCTCTCTTGGCTCCAAGCCCTGGATTCTGCCAGGTTGCACAGAAAGTTTGCATTGGAATTTCAAACACAGACTCACTGAAAAAAATAATGCCTTTTTCCGCTTGCCATTGCCCATTGTAGCTATAGTGCCTTTAAGGACTTCAAGGAGAAGAGAAGAGTTGAGCCAAGATAAGATTCAGGTGATGCTTTATCCTTTGACCAAAATTCCATTTATTGTTACTTGAAACCCCCTCATAATTTTCAAGAGATACTAGGTGGGTATTAGAATTTTAACAGGAAATTGGAGAAATAGCCAGCTCTTAACCATAGGATAATTCTGCTAGGAGGTAACATCCCTATTTCAATAGGGTGTTTCCCTTACTTGATGGGTAGTCATCATTCCATTAACATAGGAAGTGATGTGGCAGGAGAATTCAAATTGCTTTCCATCCATGCCCAGGCCACTTAGGATATGTCTACACATGTTGGCAATGTTACATTTCAAAACCACAAAAATTTACCTGATCTGCAGTCCTTAACTGCTGAAGATAAAAATCATATTACAATAAAAAAATTATATTACAAAAAAAAACCACATTAGCTAAAATTCAATTATAAGGAAGATATTTCATCTGATTGTTCTACTAATACAGTTTTGTTAGTGCAAACACCGTGAGCACCCCTAAATTCAAAACAGATATGCATAACAGTAACAAGAATGATCACAAAATAATTTCCCTTTTGTCAGTCAAAGTACTTGTAATTCTAGCCTCAACAAGAGGCCTGCTTTCTTGTTTTATGAATAAGTTCAGGTTTGTTTTCTCCCATTTATTTATTATTCATTCTTTTATTTGATATCTGTAATGGTTAATTTGAATTGTCAACTTGATTGGATTAAGAGATGCCTAAGAGACTTCTGGGTGTGTCAATGAGGGTGTGTCTAGAAATGATTGGCATATGGGACATCAAACTGAAGTGGAGACTGTCCCTAAGCATGGGCAGCACTGTCCAATAGGACAGTGGTTTGGATGGAATAAAAGTTGGAAGAATAAGGAAGTAGATGCAGATTCAAGTTGATTCTTCTTGAATGGATTCTTGATTGCTGCTGCAATCACTTGAGGATATCAACTTGCTCCTTCACTCTTTGACTCCCAGTGATTCTTTAGGGAGTTTGGTCTCAGACTAGGGTAGCATCATTGATCCCTCTTGTTCTGAGGCTTTAGCCTCTTGGACTGCACAGCTATTGGTTCCTCCAGCTCTCTAGCCTGCAGATGGCCATTGTGGACTATCCAGCTTCTGGATGAGTAAGCCAATCCAATAATCCCATACTTCCTGTGGGGGTTTCTGCCACGTCCAGTGGGGTGAGAGTAGGGTTGACTGCCCGTGGATGGTGTTGGCTATAAATCAATCAATCACCCATAAACTTATCTAATCAATAAACACCCTAGAGCCAATACTCTTTTCAAATGAGAGCAGGGTGTGATGAATCGGGCCATACCAGATCTGACCTCTAACAACATTGAGTAGCCTAACACTCCTTTATTTATAGCCACACAGGTAAAGGGTCATGGACCAGAAGGGGCTTCTTCTGTGATGAACAGGATGGGGTGGAGTTAGGGGAGCCATTTGCTTAGGGAAACTATCATATAACCAGATGGTGAACCACTCCCACACAGTGCCACATACCCCCTGATGATCTGGAACAGTCCTCCATGGCTGCCAGTTCCTGGGAGTCAGGCATCAGTGTCCCATGGCTCAACCAAGTCTGATTCTGTTAGAAGAGGATGGTTCCCCACAACTGCTTGTTGATTCCATTCCTCTAGAGAACTCTGACTAATAAAATATAAATCATTATCTATGTCATTGGTTTCAGGTTTGTACATCATCGATCCTTAGGAACTCTAAGTGCTGAGCAAAAGGGGCATTGAATCCCTCTGATTCCCAAGTATTGGCTGCATACTGAATAAAAATAGATCTTCCATATACTTCTATTTTTAAATGTCTGTAGGTGTTGTGATTACTGAAACACAAGGTCATTTAAATTATTTTTTAATCTATACTTAGTTTTTCATCCTAGTCCAAATATATTCTCAATCAATGAATACTACAAACATAGGTAAAATTATATGATGATTTGGGGGTTTTCTGATGGTATATAAAGGTCCTTAATTTCATAAGTGTTAGAAAATCAAATGTTTGTCTAAGTCATGCAGAGTTGGGTCCTCTCCCACTATGAATTAATGCACACAAATGGACTTTAAAAATCCTTGGTTAAAAGGAGCCACTGCTGATCAGAGATATTAGGACATTGCTGGAGTAGAACTTGGGACATATACCTGGGTTGTTAACAAAAGAAAATGAACAAAACCCTTTCAAAACCAAAGAAAAACCCTTTTGCTTATCTAAAGTGATCAGTTACTTCCTTTTTCTGAAAAATAACACAATTTCTTTCCAAACATAAGAAAATAATAGGACTAGAGGGAGTGTGAGAAGTCAAGGGGTCCCAAGCATCTAGCATCTAGTCTCTCATCCAAACATTCCCTTATCCTGATTTTGACTTTCTTAGGTGTTTCTGGATAGTGGCAGTGTTCAGTCAACCCATCAGTATTCTCTCCTTTCAAACAATCCTCCACCTCATCTCAGGCTTTTCATCTGCCTGGGATTCAAGTTGTAGGAAGATTGTCAAATATCTCAGCAGTTCTGGTTAAATGGCCAACATTATTGGTTCTTCTACAGTAAACCACAAGTGAGGTCAGCAAGGGTAGGGGGGCAGAAAGGGAGACCAAAATTGGTGATGCACCCAGGCTCCAGTCCCAAGATCAAGAGATAAGATGCAACAACTAATTCATACTTAATGAATTTTTTTATAGTGAAATTAATTGGAAAAATTAAAAGTACAATGTGATATGCATCTTTTGCTTAAAGTCTGGACAGCAACGACAGCTAATTCTCCAAAAAATAAATTCATAATTCATTTTGTATAATAAGCTCCTTTAGTTTATTCCCATTCCTCAGTTTGTACCTCACGTATCAGCTCATCCGCTTGCAAAATTCATGTTGTTGGTAATAACCCAGGGAGGAGGTGATGCATCAGAGAATCTTTATGGTTGGATGAAACAAAGAAACTGGAAATTCTATGCCCTTGATGCTATATAAGTAGTAACAGCTTCCTGTGCAAGAAAATACACCTTGATAAGTGGTGGGGAGTTTGGACAGGAGTGGATGCAAAGCATAGGAGAAAGAACAAAACTTTATCACCTTCTATAGCATTTATGGGTTTTGGTGGACACTTTAAAAAGCTAGCTTATCATACTTCCAAATTGGTATAATGATAGCCAACTTCAGAATGCAGCACACACTGCACACATAATAAGTACCCAATAAATATTTATTAACAGCATCTGACCAATTCAAGATGATCAATTTGGGAGACTGCTTATCTTTTTTGCCAGTCTCCCTCTATCTGATTTCAGGTTTCAAAATTTCTTTAAATAGGCTCAAGACTGAGATTATGATCAGAATTACTATACAATATGCTCACTTAGCCATAATATTATGGTCAGAATATAATATTTTTCTAGAGGGAAACATACTACAAAGAGTTTTGTTTTTTCCTCATGGTTTTCAAATGTTATTTTGAAAACATTAAGTGTGGGAAATGTTTCTTCATTTAAAAATTACTTTATTGTGTGTGTATCCATTGAACTAATTAAAAAATAGTCTTGTATTTTAGTCTATACTTCATTATATTACTTTACTACATATAATTGCAAAAGGAGGACCAGGCACTCTCTTGCAAGATGACTGTTTCGTTCACTGCCATTACTAAAGTCATCTTGGTTCTTCTTTTCGTAGATTTCCTACAGTTTCCTGTAAGCTTCCTTGTAGTTTTATTTTTAAAAAGGGTAATAGTTCCACACTCAGCATAAATTTGAGAATATTGGGAGAATTGTCTTATTTCCTCTTCCCAATCTTTTAATTCGTTTTTGTGATAATTACAAATTACTAATCACTGGTTCTTAAAGTTCAGAATGTATAAAAATCTCCTGGAAGGTTTATTAAGACACAAAATTCCTCCAGTCAGCCCCAGAAAAATGATTCAAAAGGAATTGTCCGGATGTCAGGATTTCTAGCAAGCTCTCAGGTGATGCTGATGCTGTACTCATACAAGCCACACTTTGGTACCATACTGTTCTGTATGGTACTGGATGAGTTAATGGAGCCATTCAAAACACCTGACATCCTCCTAGAAGACTGAGTGTAGGTTCAAATAAGTGAGGATGGATGTCAAGACCTGGACTTCTTAAGACTTAAGCTCTGGCTATACCAGAAATATTATGTTTTGAGACAAGTTTTAGTTTGACAAATATGTTTTCAAAGCTGATCATCATGAGACATACCTACCAATTGTGTTGTTAAGGCAGACTATGTGCACTTCAAGGAAGTATATGTACTTTAAGGAAAGCATGTTTTCTTACCTTGAGAAATACTGGGTCAATTCAAACCTGAGGTCATTCTAGTAAACTGTAAAAAAGAGAAAAAGCACTCAAGCAGATCCAGTTACTTCCTATGATAGCTGCTTGAAATATCATCACCCAAGGGGAATGGGTAAACTTGTTCCTTTGGGAAGCCAAATGGAAATTCAGAAAACAGGTGTAAGGTGGATTTTCAATTAACACAAATTCTTTTGCCCACTTGAGTTTTGCAGGAGCTTATTCTACAAAAGGCTCTCAACAAAACAGGGGACATGATTGAAAGGAGATGAGGTATCCTTGAGTGTCATTTAGTTGCATTCATATCATTTCATGTCCTCATGCTGTCAATTTATTTGCTCTGCTGTCTATGAGACCAATAGAAAGAGCATTCTCTGAGGAATATATGAAAACTCAATTTAAAAGGTATTGAGGACTTCTGGATCTGGCTGAGATAAAATGAGCATACTTCATCCTATCTTTCCACTAATTACAACTAAGAACCTTGGACATAGTACTTAAAGTAATTTTTTTAGGATGGTAAGTAAACTCATGAAAGTATATTCAACATTACCAATCACAGGAAATATAATATCACTACATAATTATCAGAATGGCTTATAATAAAACTTGACAATAACAAGTGTTAAGATGCAGAGAAACTAGAGATTTCACACATTACTAATGGGAATTCAAAATAGTACAGCCATTCTGAAAAACAATTTCATAGTTTCTTTTAAAGTTAAACAAACACCAATTGAACCAACATTCTTTTTTTTATCGTAAACAAATGGGATACATGTTCTTTCTCTGTTTGTACATGGAGTAAAGGCGTACCATTTTTGTAATCATAAATTTACATAGGGTAATGTTGTTTGATTCATTCTGTTATTTTTTCCCTTCCCCCCCACCCCTCCCACCCCTCTTTTCCCTCTATACAGTCCTTCCTTCCTCCATTCTTGCATCCCTCCCTAACCTAACTCTAAACCTAACACTAACCCCTCCCACCCCCCATTATGTGTCATCATCCACTTATCAGTAAGATCATTAGTCCTTTGGTTTTTTGAGATTGGCTTATCTCACTTTGCATGATATTCTCCAATTTCATCCATTTGCCTGCAAATGCCATAATTTTATCATTCTTTATGGCTGAGTAATATTCCATTGTATATATATATACCACAGTTTCTTTATCCATTCATCAACTGAAGGGCATCTAGGTTGGTTCCACAATCTGGCTATGGTGAATTGAGCAGCTATGAACATTGATGTGGCTGTATCTCTGTAGTATGCTGATTTTAAGTCCTTTGGGTATAGGCTGAGGAGTGGGATAGCTAGGTCAAATGGTGGTTCCATTCCAAGTTTTCTAAGGAGTCTCCACACTGCTTTCCAGAGTGGCTGCACTAATTTGCAGCCCCACCAGCAATGTATGAGTGTACCTTTTTCCCCACATCCTCGCCAACACCTGTTGTTGCTTGTATTCTTGATAATCGCCATTCTAATTGGGGTGAGATGGAATCTTAGGGTGGTTTTGATTTGCATTTCTCTTATTACTAGAGATGTTGAACATTTTTTCATATTGAACCAACATTCTTAATGATTATCTTGGTCTTAGTCTGTTCTTGCTGCTGCAATAAGATGCCTGAGACTGGATAATACATAAAACACAGAAATGTGTTTCTTACAGTTCTGGAGGCTGGAAAGTCCAAGATCAAGATGCTAGCACTTTCAATTTCTGGTGGTGGTATGAATTCTGTTTCTGAGATGATACCTTATTGCTGCATCCTCTGGAGGAGACCATCATTATCTTCACATGGTGGAAGGGATGGAAGGACAAAAGGGCTAGTTTCCTTGAGCCCTTTTATGAAGTTACTGTGTTACTCAGCCACAAAGAGGAATGAAATTATAGCATTTGCTGATAAATGGGTAGAACTTGAGTACATCATGCTAAGTGAAATAAGCCAGACTCAAAGTCATAAGTTAAATGTTTTCTCTCATATGTGGAAGTTAGAACAAAATAAGGGGGAAAGGAAGGAGCAGGGGAATTATGCAAGGAAGATCAATGGTGTAGAGGAAGGGGATTAAGGGGGAGGAAGGAAGGATAGGAAAAGGGAGGAACTGCAGAATGATATTGAACAAGTGATGCTATGTAAATATATGAATATGCCACAATGAATTCCACCCTTGTGTATATCTATAAAGTACCAATTTAAAAAACAATAAATAGAAGGAAGACCAAGAACAAAGGAAGAGGAACAGGGAAAGCAGGGAGAGGAGAGTAAGGGGAAGCACTATGGACTTAAATGAAGCAAATTATATTCCATGCATGTAAGATTACACCAAAATGAACCCCATTAATATGTATAACTATAATGTGCTAATAAAAACATTAAAATAAATGTGGTTAGAGTATTAGTCAGCTTATTATTGCTGTAACCAAAAATACTTAAAATGAACAACTAAAAGGAGGAAATTTTTATTTTGGGCCCACAGTTTCAGAGGTTTCAGTTCATGATAGACTGACTGGCTTCATTGCTCTGCGTAATATATTGTTGTATTGTGTGCATGTATGAATATGTAAAAACAAACTCCATCATTATATACAACTACAATGCACCAATTAAAATGTGGAAAAAAGTAAATAAAAAGTATATTTCTTGTAGGGCATGCCCCCAGTGTTCTCTTTCCTCCAGCTATACCCCCTCTGCCTACTGGCACCAGCCCACATTCCATTCAAATGATTAATGTATGAAGCGGATTAATCCAGTAATTAGGTTATGTGTCTCATAATATAATCATTCACCTCTGAACATTCCTGTGTTGCCTAACACAAAAACTTTTCATGACATGCATCATATTCGTACCATAACAATTACTTATACCATTTATGAGGGTGGGGCTCTCATGCCTTAATCACCCTCGAAAGGATCTGCCTCTTAATACTTTTACATTAGGTCATAGCTTTCAACATATGGGGGACACACACATTCCAATCATAGCTCATAAAGAAATGAAAACTATATATAAAAGAACTTAATGCGAATGTGATAGCAGTTTTGAAGTGAAAAACTTCAAATGTCTTTCAGTGGATAAATGAATTGAAAATTGTGATACATTTTTACAATGGCATGCTGTTCAGTGATAAAAAGGAACGAAGGATCTATAAATAACATGATTTAATGTCAAATATTTATGCTAAGTGTAAAACAATTATTCTTTAAGTAACATTTTTAACTTGTTCTAATTAGTTATACATGACAGTATAATGTATTTTCTACATATCATACATAAATGGAGTATAACTTATTCTTCTAGTTGTACATGATGTAGAGTTATACAGGTTGTGTAATCATATATGCACATAGGGCAATGTCTGATTTATTCTACTATCATTCCTACCCCAATACCCCCTCCCCCCTTCACTCCCCTCTGTCTAATCCAAAGTACCTCTATTTTTCCCTAGGCCCCCACTTATTATGAATTAGTATCCACATATCAGAAAAAAAAATTTGGCCTTTGGTTTTTGGCGATTGGCTTATTTCACTTAGCATGATACTCTCCAGCTCCATTCATTTACCTGCAAATGCCATAATTTCATTCTTCTTTAAGGCTGAGTAATATTCTATTGTGTATGTATGCTACTTTTTGTTATCCATTCATCTGTTGATGGGCAACTAGGTTGGTTCCATAGTTTAACTTTTGTGAATTGAGATGCTATAAACATTGATGTGACTGCATTATTGTAGTGTGCTGATTTTAAGTCCTTTGGATATAGAACAAGGAATGGGATAGCTGGGTCAAATGGTAGTTTCTTTCCAAGTTTTCTGAGGAATTTCCATACTGCTTTCCAGAGTGGTTACACCAATTTGCAGTCCCACCAGCAATGTATGAGTGTACCTTTTTCCCCACATCCTCACCAGCACCTGTTGTTGCTTATATTCTTAATAATAGTCATTCTAATTGGAGTGAGATGATATATTAGAGTAGTTTTAATTTGCATTTCTCTAATTACTAGAGATAATGAGCATTTTTCATATATTTGTTGATTGATTGTATATCTTCTGTGAAGTGTCTGCTCAGTTCCTTAGCCCATTTATTGATTGGGTTATTAGTGTTTTTGGTGTTATGCTTTTTGAATTCTTTAGAAATCCTGGAGATTAGTGCTCTATCTGAAGTGTGTGTGCTAAAGATTTTCTTCCATTCTGTAGGCTCTCTCTTAACGTTCTTGATTGTTTCCTTTGCTGAGAAAAAACTTTTTAGTTTGAATCCATCCCATTTACTGATTCTTGATTTTATTTTTTGTGCTTTTAGAGTCTTGTTAAGGATGTCTGATCCTAAGCCAACATGATGAAGATTTGGACCTACTTTTTCTTCTGTTTGGTGCAGGGTCTCTTGCCTAATTCCTAGGTCCTTGGTTCATTTCAAATTGAGTTTTGTGCAGGGTGAGAGATAGGGGTTTAATTTCATTTTACTGACATGGATTTCAAGTTTTCCCAGCACCATTTGTTGAAGAGGCTGTCTTTTCTCCATTGTGTTTTTGGCACTTTTGTCTAGTATGAGGTAACTGTATTTATGTGAGTTTGTCTCTGTATCTTTTATCCTGTCTGTTTTGGTAAAAATACCATGCTGTTTTTGTTACTATTGCTCTGCAGTATAGTTTAAGGTCTGGTATTGTGATGCCTCCTGCTTCATTCTTCTTGCTAAGTATTGTTTTAGCTATTCTGGGCCTCTTATTTTTCCAAATGAATTTAATGATTGCTTTCTCTATTTCTATGAAGAAAGACGTTGGGATTTTAATTGGAATTGCATTGAATCTGTATAATGCTTTTGGTAGTATGGCCATTTTCACAATATTAATTCTGCCAATCCAAGAATGTGGGAGATCTTTCTATCTTCTAAGGTTTTCTTTAATTTCTTTCTCTAGGGTTCTGTAGTTTTCACTGTAGAGGTCTTTTATGTCTTTTGTTAGATTGAATCCCAAGTATTTGATCTTTTTTGAGGCTATTGTGAATGGGCTTGTTTTCCTATTTTCTCTTTGAGGATTCATCACTTATTCACAGAACTGTACACCAGAACAAAGTGAATTTTACTGTATGTAAATTTAAATAAAAAATAAAACATAGTATCTGCTAAGGTTGAACCTATGCATATTCTAGACCCAGTCATTCTGCTTCTTGACTTAATTACAACAGGAATGCATATATGAATTCAGTAAAAGGGAAGCATGAAATATTTTATAGTGATAGTGTTCATAATAGCCCAAATCTAAAATAAAAATAAAAACAAAAAAGCCCCAGAAATCAAAAAGAAGAAAACTACCCAAATGGATAATAGAATGGATAAATAAAATGTGGTATATTCATACAATGCAATATAAAAAGGGATTAATGAATTGCAACTGCACATAATAATTGACCACTTTCTCTCACAAGCTAATGTTGAATTTAAGAAATCGAACATAAAAGTGTATATCCTATATGATTTCCCTTATATGAAATTCAAAAGTAGAAAACTAATCTGAGGTCTTAGAACTTTCAGTAGCTTTTATTCTTGGCGGGCTAGTGACTGGAAGGGTAAGAGAGGTCCTATTGAGATGCTGGTAATATTTTATTTGTGATCAGGGTGCTATTGATATGGGTGTGTTCAGTTTGTGAAAAATTATCAAACCATAATATTTGGTTAGTATATCTGTTTTCTGTGTGTGTATATAACCTGGATGTGCATAGAGTTTTCTAGAAAGAGTTTCCACAACTTTCATCAATTTTGTAAAGGGGTTCCTACCTCAAAAATAATTATAAGAATTGAATTAGAGAAGAAAGAATGAAACTAGAATGGCATTAGAATTGTACATTGACCAGAAAACTGATTTTTCTAGCCTTTTCTACATTGAATGAGTCTAAGTCCTGTCCTATTTAAAGAAATTGGTGGTCCTGTGGAATTCCCCACTCCTGGCTATATTTTTAAGACAGCAATTTTATGTTTGCTCTGAACTGAGGGATTTCCCAGCACTAGGGATTTTCACCGCTTAAAATGGGAAAGTCCTGAGCAAACTGCAATGAAAGTAGTAGACATTTGTCTTGTTTTTTTTTTTAAGAAAAGAGGAAATCTTCAAAGTGCCCATCATTGGAATTATTGGATACTGGGAATAACCTGCTCAATAGAAGCACCCAAATGGGTCTTGCTGAGAAACTGGGTGGAATTTTTAACAGTTACTGTGTTTGAGAAAAACGAATGTGGGTCAGGGCAGCATTTAGAAATTCCCTGATGTTCTGAGGGTGAGGCCTGTGTAGCACCTGGCCTGTAATCAACCCTCTGTATAATGCCTCCTTTCATCTTCTACATTAAGTGCAGGGACTTGGTTTCCTGTGTCACTTCAGAGGGCTGCAATTTCAGTAGCAGCTTCAGGACAAGTGATTAAATGAATGTCTTTCAGAGTCATTGCTGGTGGATCAGATTTAGCCAAGGCAATCACATGTCTCTGTACAATGAATTCCCTAATTCTCAGAGAAGCACAAATGGCCCAGTAGCCCTTGAGAATTTTCAGTGTAAGGTGGTTTCACTTTCTAGGATTGTGGTTTTTGATGTTTTTCTCTTATGTTAGATGAACACCACTTTAAAAATACATTCACTATGAGACCATCAAAATGTATTCCTTTAAGAAAGAACCAAGACATACATCCTTTAAAACACAGGAAGGTTCTTTGCTGTATTTAATAATCATAATTTTTCCCCTTTTGATTAATGAAAGATCTCAATGTGGGGTGGAGGAACAAAGTGACTGGATTCTCTAAACATCACAAAAATTATGAAGTGAGCTAATGGACACCATGTTTTACTTTTTGACTTGGCTTTAAATTCTATCCAAAGAAACACATTCATTTTGTTAGGTGATACAGAGTCCACTCTAGTCTCTAGAAAAGCTGTCATGATTACTATAAGAGCTAGAAAGGGGACAGAAAGAAGAGAGAGAACTCTATCAATTAGAAGTTTAGTGAGCACTGAGTACTTATGAGGTTTATTACCCACTATGTATGTGTGTGTGTGGATACACACACATATATAGATATTATATATGTCATATATATCTTATACATATATACTACATAAGAATATTGGTAGAAATATATATATAATGTATTCATATATATCTTTATTTAACCTTCTAAATAACCTTTGGGTATATTAGTTTGTGTTTTATAGATGAGAATCTAAGATGGAGAAAGATGAAGTAATTTGCCTTAAGTCTGCACAGAAAGCAGCAAAGAAAGGATTCAAAAACAGTTCTTCCCTATGCCTGATGATAGATGCCTTGAGGACTTTATGATTACTATGGGTCTGGAAAATAAAAAAGTCCATTTTGCAAAGGTGTACTTGAGCTGAGGGCTTTCAAAAATAATTTTATTTCAGATCATCCAAGGCAACTATGAAAAAATCTTTATTGTAAGGCAGACACTTGAGAGCTCATGTTTGTAGCTGAGAAAAATTCATTGTGTTTTGAGGTGTGGAAAGGAAATTAATCAACATGAGTGAAATCCAAAGTCTACATGAGGTAATGGTGAGAAAAATAAGCACAGATTGCACATGTGCATGAACCCACAACTTGTACCCTAGTTAAGGCATGTTGGCTCAGATGAGCCCCAAATTACACATTGACATCAAGAGAAGCATCTGGAACCTGAATTAAGTCATTCCAATATTCTAAGACTACTCACCAAACTAACAGTCTCACTTGTATCTTGAGTTTCTATTTCTAGAGTCAACAGATCTAAGAAATATTAGCCAAACTACTGCTGAGAAAATCCCCACACATGTCGATTGATCTGGAAAATCAAAACTCAGATTATTTTTTAATAACATAATAAATTTTCCTTGGTTTTCAACATTTATCACCATTTTCTGTTCTTGAGATAATTAAATAAACACAGTTATCTTAGTTACAAGGCAAGCAGACTGATGTTATCATATTTGTCTTTAAATCTTGGGAATCAGTAATTTAGTTGATTCTGCTTTCTGACATTTTCTTCATGTTAGCCCCAAATTATTACAAATCCCCCATATTTTCCAAGTGCTTTGATTCTGAAAGATTCAAATTGTTTTCTGGATTCCTTAATACAATAGGAGCCAGAGGTATCCACTGGTAAATGTCAGGCCCATTTTATAGGTGGAGGATTTGAGCAGTTTAAGCAAAAGGTGTGTCAGTCCTATCCTGAAAGGTGTGAGGACCCAGACCAACTGTGACCCTAGACTTGCTAGTTCTCCCATTGTTGCTTCCTTTATTAAGGAATGTGCCTTCTGTTGGTTCCACTCTGGTGCTGGTCCTTGTCTGGTTACTAGGCAACTTGAGTTATCACTGCCTGACTGGTTCAAAATACTGGTGCATCAAAGTCCTGGAAAAATGAGGCAAAATCTTTTCATTGTACACAGGTTAAATTTAGTCTAGTACCATGCCATTGTAGCTAGAATCAGCTAGGGGAAAAAAGAGCTTTGAAAGGCTACCAAACATTGTGCATCTGATAGATTGGGTTAATTACAGGTGGATAATTATTACAGCTGTCTTAGCACACAAAAGAAGAAAAATAAAGTACAGGCTGCTTGCTATACAGAGCTTAGACCTCAAGGCACTCAAATATATACTTGTAAAAGGGAAAAGTGATGTAAAAGGTATCATGAGGGGTCAAGGTAGAGGAGAGAAATCATCTGATAACCAGAGCAACTTGATCTTAGCTTCTCTGAGCTTTCATGGTGATTTCAAAATGAGAAAGCAGAAAGGCAAAGGTAGAGAGAACAAATTACCCTAGCTACTTATTTCTTAAGCATAAAAAGGAATTCCTCACAAGGGAAAGAGAACAAAATAGCTCTATGTAGTCTTTTATGATTCGCAGCATGTGGATCCAATATAGGCTTAGTTATTTGAAGCAGGTTTTGCCCTTGAGGAGAGAAGGGTGCAAGATGTAGTCCTGGGCTTTACAAACAACAGCTGTGCCTCAAGCCTACAGCACAATCATTGGGACCCAGTGGGGGAGTGCTTTCACCTTTACTTCCAGGTACATGACATATTGCTGGGAGCATTTTCACTTCACTGTTTTTAAAAAAGGTTATATTTGGACCAGACCCAAACTTTAAAAAGCTAAATTTTCTTAGATTTAAAAATATTGCAACAATTACTAAAAATGAATAGAGCTATTGATCCCTCAGATGTATTTTAGCCCATTTGCTGTCCCCACATGATCAAATTCAAAGAACAGAACAAATATGTCAAACAAAGGTCCCTAAAATTCCTCTGATTTCACATGACTACTCAGGAAGGTGTTCTATTCCAAGGACAAGACACACTGCAAGAGGGATTATGTATCACACATAAATTACTTGTAGTTACAATTATGATTCCAATGTACAGTGAGCATTGACCAATGGCTTAGGCTCACTCAAGGAAGAGACAATATTATTTTCATTTTGTTAGAGTTCTAGTTAATGTGATGATCCCTAAAGAGTAGTCAATATTGGAAGACAGTCATATTGTCCTGATTTGCAAATGATCTCATGGTTTCCTAAAAAACCTAACAAATTTCAATTAAATTATGGGATTAGAGGTAAAATCATTTAGTGAGGTGCTGGTAACCAAGAAAAATACTTGGAAAATAAACTTATTTTCTAGTAAAAATGAGGTAGAAATGAAAATGGAAAACATACATATACACCATTAACAATAAAAACAATAAATAAAAAATAAAAAGGAAAAAATTCAACAAGGAAAGAATAAGATTTTTTAGAGAGGTATGATTTTTGTTGAGGCACATAAAATAAGACCTGTAGAGACATACAATACTCCTTGATAGACAGCTTTAATATAATAAAATAATATTATAACAATACTATTTTCCAAATATATATTTAATAAAATTTCAACCAAAATTTGCCAAGAATGCTTTTGCAAAGGTAAAAATAAGGATGTATCCTGTTATTCAACTTAAAGACTACTGTATTCCAGAATCTTCCCCAAGCAGCTGCTTCTGGAGAACCCATCAAGATAGTTATGACCAACTTGCTACTGAATGATATTTTTACTGGCTCTTTGTAGTTATATATAACAACCGGATTCATTTTGAATGCTTATAAAAGCGTGGAATGTAATTTGTTCTAATTCAGTCCCCAATACTCCTTTCCCTCCCCTCCTCTCAACCCCTGATCCCTCTGCTCTACTGATCTTTTTTATTTATTTATATTTTTTAGGAGTGTCTTGTGGATGTACATGATAGTGAGATTCACTGTGGTAACATTCATATATATACATAGGAAAGTTAGGTCAGATTCATCCCACTGATTTTCCCTATCCCATTCCTCCTCCCTTCCCTTCATTCCCCTTTGTCTACTCCACTGATCTTTCTTCTTTCTTCTATTCTTTTTTTATTACCCCCCCCTTATTTTGAATTAGCTTCCACATATCAGAGGAAACATTTGACCTTTGACTTTTGGGGACTGGCTTATTTCACTTAGCATTATAGTCTCCACACTGAACCATGGTTTGATGGGGATGTCAGAATTCAATTCCAGCACTGTGTTTTTATTTAGTTAAAGGAAACTGAAAGGGAAGTGGGTCTAAGCTTTTAAATGCTATATGTATGGTAGGTTGAGTTTTAGTTGGGCTAGGGATCAAGAAACCAGTCCTCTTCATTCCTTTGCTATTGTTTTATGCCTTGGGGCTTTGTTTTTTAAACATTTTCCTTTGTGACCTAGTCCTCTTCCTTGTCTGAATATTTGGCTTTCTTTTCGTCCAGCACAACTATTCCCTTCTTCGCTTGTAATTCTGTGATTTGGCACCCCTCCCAGTGCTTTGTTCTGGCTTGGCCACCTTTATGTTCTACTTGGCTCTGGCCCAACATCTAGCACATTTTCCTACGTAATCCATCCTTTTCGGCACTTCTAGAGTTCCAGAGTTAGTCATAGCCTTATTTGTAATTATATTGCTCCCTCCCTAGAGAACACTGGCTCTAGTGGATTATGACAAGTGGCTAGAACCTGAGAGATTTGAAGGCTGGCTGAGGCCATACTTTATTTATCAGCTAGTATCTCAACTATAATTATGTTAGTTTGCTCAGGTGGTCATAGCAAAGTACCACAGTCTAGGTGGCTTACACAATAGAAATGCTTTTCCTCACAGTTCTGGAGACCAGAAGTCTGAATCCAACCTGTCAAGAGGATTTATTTCTTTTTAGACCTTTCTGCTTGGTTTGCAGATGGCCTTATTCTCCCTATGTCTTCACATGGTCTTCCTTGTGTGTGTTCTGTGTCCTGATTTCTTCTTATTTTTATTATTTTTAGATATACATGGCAGTAGAATGTATTTTGATATATTTACACAAACATGGGATATATCTTATTATAAGGACATTGTCATATTGGACTAAGGCTCACTCCAATGAACTTATTTAATATTAATTGCTTCTTTGAGAATCCTATGTCCAAATACAGTCACATTGCAAAGTACTGGGGGTTAAGATTTCAGCATATGAAATTGAGACACAGTGTAACCCATAACATTCAACCCATTTCCTGTATCAAATGTGTATTTCCACTTTCTAGGGATTTTGAGCAAGTTCCTTCATTCTATGGGTCTCAGTTACCTTCTCTGTACAATGAAGAAATAAGTGTTCATCTCATACAACTGTGGTTGAAGATTAAATTAAAATAGATATACAAAAGTGCCTGGATCAGTTGTCATCTAATAAAGGTCAATTATTATTGTTATATTCAAGGCCCCAGTACCACCACAGAATCTAATAAAAGTACACATTAACATTTGTATATACAGAAATATATTTGGTTTCTTATTTACTTAATAAGCACTAATTGAGCACCTATTATATATAGTCAATTCTTATTATTTGTTGTGGTGATTACATTCTATAAAGTCACCATGAACACTAAATTATAGAATATTAAATCATGGCTCCTAGGGGAAATACAAGGTTAGTCACAGGAACTATTTTCATCAACTGATCAATACACAGAACCTTGTTTTATGTATGTTTCCTTTTAAAAACATTTTATTTAATATATATTGTTAATTCATTTACATTGAACCTATGGCCAACAACACTCATGCTTTATCTAATACATGTATCTCTCCATAAGGAACATCACAGCCTTCTTGCACTGAGGAACACTAGACATCACTTCATCACTACCCTTGGGAGCCATTATAAACAGTGAAATTACCAACAAAGAGCACAAAAAAATGAAGAAAAAATGTTGTCAAAGAGACTGCAAAAAGAATACTTGTTTACAGTCTGAGAGCTGAAACAAGATGGCAGTATAACTTTGTTAAATGTCAGCTGGGAGTGTGCATGCACACTAAGAGACTAAAATTTTTTGTTGTTCTGCACAAGTCCATAAAGGACCACAACAATGCTCTGAGTACTGATTTTGAGGTTACAAGTAAATTTCAGTGAGTAGGTGAATTTCCAAACATGGAGTTTTTGAATAATGAGGATTGCCTGTATGTGCAGCACTATATTAATTTCTAAGGCACAGCGCAGAACAAGGCAGTTTCTTCAGTGATGCTTACTCTCTATAATGGAAAAGAATGGTAGGGTGGCAAAAGAGAGACTTAATGAGAGACCTATAGATTTAAAGAACTGGCAAGAATGTTCTCATTCCTTCAGTCCTCTGGGAAGAAGAGGATTCAAGTATCTATCTGCTGAAGGAGCTCTGCTGCCACTCCACTTGCTAAATGACTTGTTTCTCTTTCCAGAGGGTACCACAATCAGGGAAAATCCTAGTGAAGTCCAAGTTGAAATATGTAGTAGGTCAGCATGTCTTTGTGTGGCCTCTGTTTTCCTGGGAAATGCTTGTACTTGGTTGAGAAGAGACTAGCATTCTCCCTTTTACTGAAATGATCACTGACTGTGACACTTTCTTTCTTCAATGTGGCTTTGGCTCAACTTCAATGCTCATAGATGCCAGCAGCAAGTATTCTGCAGGTGACAGCATATACTCTATTCCAGATTCACATGACCTTGATATATTCCCCACTGTGCCACTGAAATTTAAAACAGGGATTCTGAATTTCATAAAAACCATGTGACAGACTTTCAAAAACCATCAATGTCACATTCCATCCAGACCAATCAGATAGGTTTTGAGGGTGGGTCACAGATACCTCTTTGTTTTAAAGTTTCTAGATGGATTTAATGTGCATCCAGAGTGGAGAACCACTATTTTGATTTCACTGCCTTTCAATTTCCTCACCCATAGAAAAAGATGTTGGTATCTGATGAGTCCCAAGAGAATAAGTTATAGGCTATAGTTCTAAATTCAGTTTTGAAACTACCAGGACCCTCCCCGCTACTGTTTTTCTTCCATTGATGTAATTACCATAGGAAATATGCTAATTAACATATTTTCTTCCCCACGATATGTTTACAACATCATTGATGTCTAGCTCCCTATTCACAAGTTTGTAAAGAAGTAATGTTTTTACCTCCATAGAAACAAAAACAAAAGCACCCAAAAAGTAAAACTGAATGTTTTCTGAAAGAGAACAAAAGCATCATGATCTTTTACATGATAGCTGAACTTGAATGCTGTGTTGCATGAACTTCAATACCATTCTGCGTTTTTAATCACATCCCTTGAGTACTTAGGTCTGTGGCTAGAGAGAGCAGGAGAGACATAGAGTTGAGCCAAGTACCATTTTTGTTTTTGTTTTTGAAAGAGAATACATCTGGAACTCTGAAAAATAGTTCAGATCATAATCTATGAAGTAATTCCTAAAATATATTTGAGCGGGCAGATGAGCAAGCAAAGGCCACCAGGCTCTCCCCACAGGCCAAATGCTGAGTGAAGTTACAGGAGCACTTTGACAAAAGTTTAGTACAATGAGATGCTAAAGTCCAATGCTTACATTACCTAAAAAAATCCTCTTTGAATGAGATGCATTAAGTCTTAGGATAAGTTTAGATATATTTATCAGCAGTGAACCAAACAGATTATTTCTAAGTCTTGGATAAATAGGATATATAAAGTATCCCCTGCTAATTGATTAGGTTGGAATACTCAGTTCATAGACTATATACATCATATAATATATAGTTAACTTCCAGCAGCCAAGACATGATGTTTTCCAAAACTTTTGGCAGTAAAGAATAAAGATGATAAAAAGAATCCCTGACAAAAGTCTAAATTAACATCTAGAAGCTTTCATAATTTTCTAGAAGTTGGGAAGGACTGATTCATAAGGTAATCAGCAGTTACTAAAATTCAGTTACTAAAATTTGGATGGGAAGTGACAGTGATACCTTCAAAGAATCCACGTGATTACATCCCATAATGAAAGAAATCAAGGCTGGATAGAGGGTGTTATTCATAACAGACAGATAAGCAGATATAATATGTTTACAGGTTTTTTTCAACATGTAGGACTAGATGGTGGCTGCATTTCATGTTGCTCCAGGACTCAGGATTAAAGAAGAGGAGATATTGAGAAACTTTGGAACAACTCAAAGCTGCCGGGTGAGTCTCTCCCATTGGGGAGGAGTCCTGGATGGGGCGGTAGCCGCGGAACCCAGGGAACTTTGTGAAGTAGAGTTGCCCTATGAGACACCCCTCACCCCGCTGGAGCAGTGAATTTGGACAACTGGGAGTGTCGTAGAGGAGGCCGCTCAGCACAGCGCTTGGACGCACAGCAACTCACTGGAGCTCCGGGCGGCTACTCAGAGGAGGAGGCATGCGGTGGGTCGCTAGGACTCGGAGCAACTGCACTGGGGCCCTGGGCAGTTGCCAGGAGGAAGAGGTGCGCAGTGAGTTGCTTGGACTTCGAATGACCACACCGGAAATCCGGGCGACTGCCCGGATTAGGTGCAAAGCACGGTCCCAGGACCTAGGAGGCTTCTTGGTGGAAGAGCCACACAGAGAAACGCCTAGGGGTAGAGCGAAGTTTCCAGAACTGTGGGCAGATTCTCTGAGGAGGGGCAGACTAAGAAGACTCTTCTGCACAAGGTGAGGCTCCTAGGCCCAGGAGGTAGGTCTGGGCCCCTGGAAACATTGCAGAGGAAGGCTGCCCAGCCCAGGTGGTAGTTGTGGATTGAGGGGAACCTCTAGGAGGGGAACTGACTAGCGACACCTCCCCAGCGGGTGAATCTTCCCTGCCAGGTGAGGTTTTCCCACAAGGACGATAAAACCAGAGACACAGGCACAAACAGGCCTTGCCTCAGCCCACAGCCTAGTTCCCCTTTGTATAACCATTGGTCAACAAGTGGAGGCACCTCTGCCCACTATCAGGGAATATACCCCAACTGAAGGACACCACCCCTAGAGAGGCAGCTTCCTTGTGGAGCACTGCACTATCAACTTCCTCCAGACTTCAGGCTACTGAAGGCTAAGAGGGGATATACTAGAAATCTTCAGGGACATTATAAGTCAATAGAGGAAATCTGCAATATCTCAGTGATCCACTGATACCTGAACAATATGAGAAAACAAGGGAGAAAATGACCCAAACAAATCTAGATGTTACATCAATAAAATCCAACGAGAGCACGGCAGAAGAAATGTCAGAAAGGGAGTTCAGAATGTACATAATTAAAATAATCAGGGAAGCAAACGATGATATGAAAGAGCAAATGCAGGCATTGAATGATCGCACCAATCAACAGTTAAAAAAGCAAATATAGGAAGCAAAAGATCATTTCAATAAAGAGTTAGAGATATTGAAAAAAAACCAAACAGAAATCCTTGAAATGAAGGAAACAATAAACCAAATTAAGAACTCCATAGAAAGCATAACCAATAGGATAGCATACCTGGAAGACAGAACCTAAGACATTGAAGAAAAAATATTTAATCTTGAAAACAAAGTTGAACAAACAGAGAAGAAGGTAAGAAATCATGAACAGAATCTACAAGAATTATGGGATATCATGAAAAGGTCAAATTTAAGAATTATTGGGATTGAGGAAGGCATTGAGAAACATACCAAAGGAATGAACAATCTATTCAATGAAATAATATCAGAAAATTTTCCAAATCTGAAGAATGAAATGGAAAACAAAGTACAAGAGGCTTATAGGACTCCAAATACACAAAATTACAACAGACCTACACCAAGGCACATTATAATGAAAATATATAACATACAAAATAAAGGCAGAATTTTAAAGGTTGTGAGAGAAAAGAACCAAATTATATTCAGGGAGAAACCAATAAGAATATCAGCAGATTTTTCAATCTGACCCTAAAAGCTAGAAGGGCCTGGAACAACATTTTTCAAGCCCTGAAAGAAAATGGATGTCAACCAAGAATCTTATACCCAGAAAAACTTACCTTCAGATTTGACGATGAAATAAAATCCTTCCATGATAAACAAAAGCTAAAAGAATTTACAAAAAGAAAACCAGCATTACAGAACATTCTCAGCAATATATTCCATGAGGAAGAGATGAAAAAAAAAGATGCAAATAAGCAAAGGAAGGAATTATCCTAAAGGAATTGTCAAATAAAGGAGAAATCAAGTTGTGTCAAAAAAAAAATGAGCCAAATGACTGTGAATACAAATCACATCTCAATAATAACCCTGAATGTTAATGGCCTGAACTCATCAATCAAAAGACATAGACTGGCAGATTGGATTAAAAAGAAAAATCCAACAATATGTTGCCTGCAAGAGACTCACCTCATAGAAAGAGATACCCATAGACTAAAGGTGAAAGGATGGGGAAAAATATACCATATACATGAACTCAGCAAAAAGCTGGGGTATCAGATAATGTGGTCTTCAAGCCAAAATTAGTCAAAAGGGATAAAGAAGGACATTTCATACTGCCTAAGGGAAGCATAAATCAGCAAGACATAACAATCATAAACATCTATGCCCCAAACATTGGTTCATCCATGTATGTTAAACAAATCCTTCTCAATTTTAGAAACCAAATAGACCACAACACAATAATACTAGGTGATTTTAACACGCCTCTCTCACCACAGGACAGATCTTCCAAACAAAAATTGAACAAAGAAACCATAGATCTCAATAACACAATCAATAATTTAGACTTAACAGACATTCATACAATATACCATCCAACAAAGAGCGAATACACTTTCTTCTCAGCAGCACATGGATCCTTCTCTAAATTAGACCATATATTATGCCACAAAGCTAATGTTAGCAAATACAAGAAGATAGAGGTACTACCTTGTATTCTATCAGATCATAATGGATTGAAAATAGAAATAATTGACAGAGTAAAAAACAGAAACTACTCTAACACCTGGAGATTGAACAATATGGTATTATATGATGAGTGGATAACAGAAGATCTCAGGAAGGAAATTAAAAAATTCTTAGAGGTAAATGAGAACAAAGACACATCATATCAAAATCTCTGGGACACTATGAAAGTAGTACTTAGAGGAAAATTTATTTCATGGAGCACATTCAAAAAAAGAAGAAAAAAAATCAACAAATAAACAACGTAACACTACAGCTCAAAGTTCTAGAAAAAGAAGAACAGACCAACACCAAAAGTAGTAGGAGACAGGAAATAGTTAAAATCAGAGCTGAAATCAACAAAATTGAAACAAAAGAAACAATAGAAAAAGTTGACAAAATAAATAGTTGGTTCTTTGAAAAAATAAACAAAATTGATAAACCCTTAGCCACACTAACAAAAAGAAGAAGAGAGAAAACCCAAATTACTAAAATTTGGAATGAACAAGGAAAATCACAACAGACACGACTGAAATATAAAACATAATTAGAAGCTATTTTGAAAATCTGTACTCCAACAAAATAGAAAATTTCGAAGCCATCAACAGGTTTCTAGAGACATATGAATTGCCTAAACTGAACAAGGAGGACATACACAATTTAAATAGACCAATTTCAAGTAATGAAATAGAAGAACTCATCAAAAGCCTACCAACAAAGAAAAGTCCAGGACCAGATGGGTTCTCAGCCAAGTTCTACAAAACCTTTAAAGAAGAGCTCATTCCAATACTCCTCAAAGTATTTCATGAAATAGAAGAGGAGGGAACCCTCCCAAACTCATTCTATGAAGCCAATATCACCCTGATACCTAAACCAGACAGAGACACATCGAGGAAAGAAAATTTCAGACCAATATCCTTAATGAACATCGACGCAAAAATTCTCAACAAAATTTTAGCAAATCACATACAAAAACATATTAAAAAGATAGTGCACCACAATCAAGTGGGTTTCATCCCAGGGATGCAATGTTCAGGAAATCAATAAATGTAATTCACCATATCATTACACTTAAAGTCAAGAATCACATGATTATTGCGATAGATGCAGAAAAAGCATTTGATAAAATGCTTTGAGCACCCCTTCATGCTCAAAACACTAGAAAAAATAGGGATAGTGGGAACATTCCTTAACATTGTAAAGGCCATCTATGCTAAGCCCATGGATAATATCATTCTAAATGGTGAAAAACTGAAAGCATTCCCCCTAAAAACTGGAACAAGACAGGGATGCCCTCTTTCACCACTTCTATTCAACATTGTCCTGGAAACTCTAGCCAGAGCAATTAGACAGACCAAAGAAATTAAAAGGATACAAATAGGAAAAGAAGAACTCAAACTATCCCTATTTGTTGATGACATGATTATATACTTAGAGGAACCTGGAAATTCTACCGGAAAACTTATAGAACTCATAAGTTAATTCAGTAAATAGCAGGATATAAGATCAATGCTCATAAATCTAATGCATTTTTATACATAAGTGAAAAGAAAAATTAGGAAAACTACCCCATTAATAATAGCTTCAAAAAAATAAAATACATGGGAATCAATCTAACAAAAGAGGTGAAAGACCTCTACAATGAGAACTACAGCACACTAAAGAAAGAAATTTAAGAAAACCTTAGAAGATGGAAAGATCTCCCATGTTCTTGGATAGGAAGAATTAATATTGTCAAAATGGCCATACTACCAAAAGTGCTATACAGATTCAATGCAATTCCAATTAAAATCCCAATGATGTACCTTACAGAATTAGAGCAAGCAATTATGAAATTCATCTGGAAGAATAAAAAACCCAGAATAGCTAAAGCAATCCTTGGCAGAAAGAGTGAAGCAGGGGGTATCACAATACCAGAACTTCAACCATACTACAAAGCAATAGTAATGAAAATGACATGGTATTGGTACCAAAATAGACAGGTAGATCAGTGGTACAGAATAGAGGACACGGACACAAACCCAAATAAATACCATTTTCTCATACTAGACAAAGGGGCCAAAAATATGCAATGCAGAAAAGATAGCCTCTTCAACAAATGTTGCTGGGAAAACTGGAAATCCATATGCAACAGAATGAAACTAAACCCATATCTCTCACCGTGCATGAAACTCAACTCAAAATGGATTAAGGATCTCGGAATCAGACCAGAGACCTTGCATCTTATAGAAGAAAAAGTAGGTCCAGAGCTTCATCATGTCGGCTTAGGATCAGACTTCCTCAACAGGACTCCCATAGCACAAGAAATAAAAGCAAGAATCAGTAACTGGGATAGATTCAAACTAAAAAGCTTTCTCTCAGCAAAGGAAACTATCAGCAATGCGAAGAAAGAGCCTACAGAGTGGGAGAAAATCTTTGCCAATCATACTTCAGATAGAGCACTAATCTCCAGAATCTATAAAGAACTCAAAAAACTCTACACCAAGAATAAAAATAACCCAATTGACAAATGGGCTAAGAAATGAACAGACACTTCACAGAAGAAGATCTACAAGCAATCAACAAACATATGAAAAAATGTTCCACATCTCTAGTAATAAGAGAAATGCAATTCAAAACCATCCTAAGATTCCATCTCAGCCCAATTAGAATGGCGATTATCAAGAATACAAGCTACAACTGGTGTTGGCGAGGATGTGGGGAAAAAGGTACACTCATACATTGCTAGTGGGGTTTCAAATTAGTGCAGCCACTCTGGAAAGCAGTGTGGAGATTCCTTAGAAAACTTGGAATGGAACCACCATTTGACCCAGTTATCCCACTCCTTAGCTATACCCATAGGATTTAAAATCAGCATACTACAGAGATGCAACCTCATCAATGTTCATTGCTGCTCATTTCACAATAGGTAGATTGTGGAACCAACCTAGATGCCCTTCAGTTGATGAATGGATAAAGAACCTGTGGTATATATATATATATATATATATATATATATATATATATATATATACACAGTGGAATATTACTCATCCATAAAGAATGATAAAATTATTGCATTTGCAGGCAAATGGATGAAATTGGAGAATATCATGCTAAGTGAGATAAGCCAATCTCAAAAAACCAAAGGAAGAATGATCTCACTGATAAGTGGATGATGTCTCATAATGGGGGTGGGAGGTTTAGGGTTAGGGTTAGGTTAGGGAGGGAGGCAAGAATGGAGGAAGGAAGGACTGTATAGAGGGAAAAGAGGGATGGGAGGGGTGGGAGGCGTGGGGGAAGGGAAAAAAATAACAGAATGAATCAAACAACATTACCCTATGTAAATTTATGATTACACAAATGGTATGCTGTTACTCCATGTACAAACAGAGAAACAACATGTATCCCATTTGTTTACAAAAATATATGTTTACAGAGGTATGAAGCAGAAACTGTGGAGTTAGGAAACAGAAATTAGAAAGTCAGTCTCAAATATTAGGCTCTAAATTTGGAATTATTTTGTCATTCAGAGATCTGAAACTTACCAAGCATTCCATCAACAAAAAGAGAGTGGTTTTTAAGGAAAGTTCTGGGAGTTGGGGCTTCCTGATAGGGTAACCAACCATCCTGGTTTGTCTGGGACTTTCTTAACTTTTATTCTCAAAGTCCTGTACCCAAAGGCAACATCTCAGCCTTGGAAAGCCAGGAATGGTTGATTATCCTATTGCTGTATAATCTTGAGATAACACCAGACATTTTCTAAATAATAGGAGATCTATTCTAAAGAATATAAAAGGAGGGCTGGGGAGATAACTCAGTTGGTACAGTGCTTGCCTTGCATGCACAAGGTCCTGGGTTCAATCCCCAGCACCACACACACACAAAAAAAAAGAATGTAAAAGGATACAAGTTATTTGAGGGAAAAGTCAGATAGGACAGGGAATTAAGAATGCACCTTATAGCTTATACAACTGGTCATGGAATTTTATAATTGTTCTTTCATCTCATAGAACCTCAGTTTCCATATCTGCAAATTGATTACTTGGCGTTAGAGGAATAACTTTCAATCTTTTGTATTTCCTCTTTTAAAAGAAACAGATCCCATTCTTCAAATGAAATCCTACCCAGAAAGAAATATATAAAATAGATAAAGCAGAGTTGCTGGGTTGAAACCTGATTGGAAGACATATAACCCTGACTGCTTGATTGTACACTCAATTCTTCCCCCAGAAACCCTTGAGGCATCTGTGCTGGACCAATACAGTTCTGAAACGATCAACTGGATGATCTTCAAATTCTCTCTGGGTCAGAAATCCCACGATGAAGTGCCCATCTGCAACATTACCTCTATTTATCAGAACTGAATTAACTGTCCTTATTTTCAGAGTCTCTGCCTCAAGATCCCCCTGCCGTCCAACACACATACTACTCAGAACATACTTAGGGTACCAACTTGGTTGAACTTTTTTCCCTCTCAAAGTAAGTCAAATAATGCGTAAAACATATTCAAATGATCATCTTTGGGTGGTATGAATATGGGTGACCAATTTCTTAAGGTCTGCGCAGATATATATATATTCAAATTTTTACAACTCGAATATATTATTTGATCTTGTGCCACACCTCATGTTTGGACATGCTTTGGCCTTGTTCACTACATCTGCCAACTTCTTCCTTCTCAGAGACAATTTTTCCTTGGGTCTTTCTATTTTTCTAGCATCTCTGCTTTCATAGTGTACACTTTTAGTTTCTCCTATGTCATTTTCTAAACTGTATTTTCCCCCTACGTTGACTTGCAACTTGAATTTCCATTATTAACACTCATTTCCCCTGCCCCTTGGGGACTGATTCATTCTTAAGATGCCACACTGTTCTGAGGTAATTCCCTTAAAGAAGTATTCTTTTCTCCCTGAAAATAGCTTACTAATCATTTTATGATTCCCTCCCAGTTCTGTTGGCTTCACAGAATAGGTTTCCCTGTGAAGAGGAAGTTCTGATAAAGAGAAGCCAAGTCTGAATTTAGAGACTGGACAATACACTATTTGGTCTCTCTGAGGGTGAAGACCCTTCAAGTGAAGTTCGAATCTTTCTAAAGAACATGTCCCTCCATTGCCAAGGATAATAAAGCTTTATGGTTAGATATCAATGACCCTGTTACTTTAAGGAGATCACTATCTCTGAGGTAGAGTGAGCTCCAGACAATAGATTGGAACGTGGTGGAAGAATCAGATAACAGTTATTAATATAGCTTAGGTAGAAAGGACACTTAGCAAAAGCAAAATCCTTTAATGGGGTAGTTGCTCATGAGGCATACTCTATGATCCATCACTCAACCCAGTTTCTTATCTTTGACTACCTAGTTCCTGACCCATGCCTGACCAGGTTCTTCTGGCCTTTTGCTTCTAGCATCAATTTGTGAACTTGGGCTATCAGATTTGATTCTGCCTGAAGTTATTCATTCTTTTGTCAATAATTCTGCACATTTTAAACTTTCTTTCTTGTCAATAATTCTGCACATTTTAAACTAATCTTTCTACTTGCTTATCCTTAAAATATGATGGATGATTTGAGTCAGGATGAAATGCACTACCACTAACTAATTTTGTGACTCTCAGCAAATTATCTAAACTCTCTAAGTCTCACCTTTTTCATCTTAAAACAGAAAAGAATTTCCTCATAGGATTGTTGTGAAGATTAAATTATGATATTTGTAAAATGTTTGTCATGTTCTCTGACACTTAAAAGGTAATCATTATTTATGTAGAGCAGGGCTACACAAAATGTGGTTCACAGACCAGTGCTGGTTTTGTGTTATTGGTCTGTGACGAGAAAAGTGCAGAAAATGAGAATTAGTCCCTAGAAACGTACAGATTAGAAATTTTATTTTTTAAAAAACTTATCTTTTCCCCACAGATACTTTGAGAAACATTGATATAAATGGGACCTCAGTTGAGGAAATGTTTGATATAGCTTAGCATATATCTCCTGGAAAGATATTTTAAGAAGTATTAAAACATCCTCTCCCTTTTTTACTTTCCATTTATCTTCATGGTATTGTCAGTCCTGGAAAATTCTCCTGTCACACCATTACATTTGTGAGGGACCTCTTTCCTTTTCTGCTCATCTGTTGGTGTCTCTTAAGGAAACACAAATTAACATTAACATTTGTTCAAAACATAACTCAGAAAATCTGTTTCAAAAGCACATGGGATGCATTCCAAAGCCAACTGGCATTTCTGATTTGTGTTACTCATGCCATTTCTCAAAGCTGTCAGGGGATAATTAAAAGTCAAAGGGGAAAATTTAATACTTTTCTGTTAAGGTATAGTGGCTGTAGTAGAAAGAAAGCATTAACATTTTCAGAGGAGGAGGAGAGGAGTGCTTGATTAAATCTAAAGAAAACAATCAATTCTAAGCATATGCTATGGTCACTTTATCCATTAGCTTCAGGATAAGAGTGGCATTTGGAGCAGACTTTTCAAGGCATTGGCATCAGGCCATTCCTGAAGCATAGAGTCATTATGGAGACATTTAATTAGTGCATTTTGCATGATTGCCTATAGACTCAGGAGGGGCAATATGCCATCTAGCCCTTTTAGGGTCAGTTGACGGCTGGAGAGAAGGCCAGTCTGCAAAGTTATAGTAAATCCTATAATGTTAGGGAGTTCCTATTATTTCCATTTTAATACCCTCCATGCCTAGAATGGGGCATAGAACATAGTAGGTACTCAGTAAGATATTTGTTGAATGAATAAATAAATTTCAAGTCCACTAATCTAGAACATATTTAAACCTGATTATCTCAATGGTTCAGTCCAGGATACCTGGTCCTAATAGATGGCAGAACTAGGATTTAAACCCAAAGATTTCCAACTCCAAGTTCATAATCATTCTACTATAGGCTATTGCAAAGATAACACCAGAAACAAATGTCATGATCTTCATAATTGGAAAATTCTCAGAATGTCTAATATGGGCCACCGATTTACTGGATCTCACTGGGGATGTTACCCATCACTTCTCTCACTATTCTTTGAAGAGGGATATACAGTGGTGCCTCTTAAACTTGTTACTAGTAAAATAAAATTGCTTTTTGTTGTAAGCAAAGAAGTCCTCCTTTTCTCTTTTGGCATGTATTGAATGTGTTCTGTTCTTGTTTTGAAGAATCCAAGGTGGCCCTTGGGGGTTTAAAAGGAGACATTACTGAAATAGATTGCGGAATGAAACCTAAGTAGAAGCTGGTTCAAAAAATCCATTATAAACTTTGTCCTCTCTGTTTCAAAAGTCTTATATGTACTATATCACCCTTAAGCATTCTTCACTTGAATATTTTAATACAGTAATAGAACAAACAACAATGTTTAAGTAAACACAATAGCTCTTTACAAGAAAATTGACCTCCTTTTTTAAAATTAGCCAAAAAAAATTAAATGAGCTTGGTATTGTGCCCTGGAGGGTAGAAGAATCAGACTCTGTTATATTGAGGAAGCAAAGGATTTTCAGACTCGTAAACTCAAAAATCCTTTGATTTGTCATTTAAGTAGTAGTTTATAAAAGAAGCTTGGGCTTAAAGGTTTGTAAAAATGGAGCAGTTTGTAAAAATGGAGCAGGAGAAACATAGTAATGAAAGCATGGGTTAAATTGAAAGAAATTAAGAAAGGTTGGGGAAAAAAAGAGAAGCAAATCAATAAATGATGAATCAAAATTCCAAATGCAGCTCCTAACTATTGCCTCTTCCTGACTTGGAAACTATGAGAAGTGTGAAGAATGGATTTCTGTGTCATCTTTAGGTGAAATATGCCTTACATCTAAGTAAGTAACTGTATGTGAGTTGAAAATACAGTGCAAAGTCATATAATAATGTTGGTTCACAGCTTGCAAAAGAGGAAGTGAAGGAGAATAGCAAAAGGAGTTAAAGGTCAGAAAGAGGAGTTTGAACGTGATACTAGGGGCAATGGCAGGCTTATATGGAAAAGGGTTCTGGCTGGAAACAGAGGTCCCACTGATACAGACTAATTGTAGAAGGCTTTCCAAAGGGACTATTTACAAAGATTTGTGATCTGAATTAAAGGGAAACCCACTAAGTATGGTAAAACACCCAAGTGCCCACAACAGCAGGTAGCTGTTACCATCCTACTCCTGAAAGCACAAACGTGGAAAGCCATTACTGGAAACTAGAAAGAGCTATAGCTGTAGGAGAAAGTTGCCTTCCAGGAACTGTGTCCTTCAATGAAAGAACAAAACTACCACCACATTTTTGCTCAATTAGGAGATAGCTGGTAAAATAAATACCCCAACTTTTCTACTTTCCAACTCTTTGCTGGTGCTTATTATTAGTTAAACTCAAGTGGAAGCCAGATGTTAGTGAAGCCTAATTTGTGCGTACAATAATATCAGGCTCCAGAGGTATGGAACATCATGAAGGGTATAGAGGGAATCTATCAGGACTAACAACAAATAGAGTACCTAAGAAGTATGGACCTTGGGTGATGAGAAGATTGTGGGAAGAGAATGGACTCTCTGATCTGAATAGAAGGAGTATGTCATCCTGGTACAAGGAGTTGGAACTCCGTTGTGAAAATATATGCCTGTAGGCATAATGGATTCATTCAACATAACAGAATCAAGGAGTCTGAAGTTCACAGTAAGATTTTTTCAATATTCTTACATATCAAAAGATAAATAAAGGTATTCTTTTCTTAATTATAATTTTAATTATACAAATTTATGGGATACATCATGATATTTCAATACATGTATACCAAATGCACTAATCAAGAGTAATTAATGTTTCCATCTCCTTATCATTACTTTGTACTTGGAGACTTTCTCTATTCTAGTTATTCATAAAATATATAATAGGATATCATGAAATATAGATTCCCCACTATTGTGTTGAACACTATTTTTACTTATTCTATCTAACTGTTTTGATTGTAATACAAAATAGTGATTATTAGAGGCTAGGAAGCATGGAAGGAGATGGAGAGAAGGAGGTTGGATAACAGATAAGAAAACACAATATACTTTTATTTTAATATTTAAGTAGTTTCTGGAGATCCAAGAAAATGATTTGTCCTCAAGAATGCATATTTTAGTTTTCATTCTTATCTGTATCAATTCAACTTTGTAGACATGACATTGAGAATCACATTCATCTTTTCTTTATGACAATCCTATAAATAAGTAGAAATGTTTATTTGCTAATTAAATGATGGAAGTTTATAAACTAAATTTATTCAGTATTCAGTTAAAAACTGATTTAGGGGGGCGATCCAAGATGGTGGACCAGAGGGTGACTGCATCTCCTGTTGCTCCAGAATCCAGGATTCAGGAAAGGGAGGCATTGAGAGACTTGGACTAAAATAGAGCCACTGGGTGAGTCTCCCCCACTGGGTGAAGCTCAATCTGGGCGGCAGGCCCAGATAGGGGTGGCTTCTTGAAGCAGTGCAGGACAGCTAGAGTCTTCCCCAGGTAGCCCTGCAAACTCCGTGGTGGGCTCCTCCCACACGGCCAGCTTCTCGGAGCAGGCCCCCCAGTGAGAGCCTTTCCACACAGAGCCAGCTCCAAGCCCTGGAACCAGTAGCAGTCTAGGGGCAGCATTCTTCGGAAGCACTGCATTATCAAGTTCCTCCAAGACTTCAGGTTACTGAAGGCTGGGAGGTGATACACTGGAAATCTACCGGGACACTATAAGCCAATAGAGGAAATCTGCAATATCTCAGGGTCCCACTGACAGCTGACCAATATGAGAAAACAAGGGAAGAAAATGTCCCAAACAAACATAGATACTACATCAATAAAACCCAATGACAGCACAGCAGAAGAAATGTCAGAAAGGGAGTTCAGAATGTACGTAATTAAAACGATCAGAGAAGCTAATGAGGAGATGAAAGAGCAAATGCAGGCATTGAAGGAGGAGATGAAAGAGCAAATGCAGGCATTAAATGATCGCACCAATCAACAGTTAAAAGAGCAAATACGGGAAGCAAGAGATCACTTCAATAAAGAGTTAGAGATACTGAAAAAAAAACCAAACAGAAATCCTTGAAATGAAGGAAACAATAAACCAAGTTAAAAACTCCATAGAAAGCATAACCAATAGGATAGAACACCTGGAAGAAGGAACCTCAGACATTGAAGAAAAAATATTTAATCTTGAAAACAAAGTTGAACAAACAGAGAAGATGGTAAGAAATGATGAACAGAATCTACAAAAATTATGGGATATCATGAAAAGGTCAATTGTAAGAATTATTGGGATTGAGGAAGGCTTAGAGAAACAAACCAAAGGAATGAACAATCTATTCAATGAAATAATATCAGAAAATTTTCCAAACCTGAAGAATGGAATGGAAAACCAAGTACAAGAGGCTTATAGAACTCCAAATACACAAAATTACAACAGACCCACACCAAGGCACATTATTATGAAAATACCTAACATACAAAATAAAGACAGAATTTTAAACGCCGCGAGAGAAAAGAATCAAATTACATTCAGGGGAAACCAATAAGAATATCAGCAGATTTTTCAGTCCAGACCCTAAAAGCTAGAAGGGCCTGGAACAACATTTTTCAAGCCCTGAAAGAAGATGGATGCCAACCAAGAATCTTATACCCAGCAAAACTTACTTTCAGATTTGACGACGAAATAATATCCTTCCATGATAAACAAAAGCTAAAGGAATTTACAAAAAGAAAGCCGGCACTACAGAACATTCTCAGCAAAATATTCCATGAAGAAGAGATGAAAAACAATGATGCAAATCAGCAACAGGAGGAACTAGCCTAAAGGAATAGCCAAATAAAGGAGAAACCAAATCATGTCAAAAAACAAATATGAGTCAAATGACTGGGAATACAAATCATATCACAATAATAACCCTGAATATTAATGGCCTGAACTCATCAATCAAAAGACATAGACTGGCAGATTGGATTAAAAAGAAAAATCCAACAATATGCTGCCTGCAAGAGACTCATCTCATAGAAAGAGATACCCATAGACTAAAGGTGAAAGGATGGGAAAAAACATACCATGCACATGTTCTCAGCAAAAAAGCTGGAGTATCCATCCTCATTTCAGATAATGTGGACTTCAAGCCAAAGTTAGTCAGAAGGGATAAAGAAGGACATTACATACTGCTTAAGGGAAGCATAAATCAGCAAGACATAACAATCATAAATATCTATGCCCCGAACATTGGCTCATCCATGTACGTCACACAAATCCTTCTTAATTCCACAAATCAAATAGACCACAACACAATAATACTAGGCGATTTTAACACACCTCTCTCACCACTGGATCGATCCTCCAAACAAAAATTGAATAAAGAAACCACAGATCTCAATAACACAATCAACAATTTACACTTAACAGACATATATAGAATATACCATCCAACAAAGAATGAATACCCTTTCTTCTCAGCAGCACATGGATCCTTCTCTAAAATAGAGCATATATTATGCCACAAAGCTACTGTGAGCAAATACAAGAAGATGGAGATACTACCTTGTATGCTATCAGATCATAGTGTAGAGAAATTAGAAATAAATGAAAGAATAAAAAACAGAAACTTCTCCAATACCTGGAGATTAAATAAAGCGCTATTGTATGATGAATGAATAACAGAAGACATCAGGAAGGAAATTTAAAAATTCTTAGAAGTAAACGAGAACAAAGACAAATCATATCGAAATCTCTGGGACACTATGAAAGCAGTACTTAGAGGAAGATTTATTTCATGGGGCGCATTCAACAAAAGAAGTAGAAATCAACAAATAAACGACTTAACACTACAGCTCAAAGCCCTAAAAAAAGAAGAGCAGACCAACACCAAAAGTAGTAGAAGACAGGAAATAGTTAAAATCAGAGCCAAAATCAATGAAATTGAAACAAAAGAAACAATTGGAAAAATTAACAAAATAAATAGTTGGTTCTCTGAAAAAATAAACAAAATTGATAACCCCTTACCCACACTAACAAAGAGAAAGATGGAGAAAACTCAAATTACTAAAATTCAGAATGAACAAGGAAATATCAAAACAGACACGAAAAAAATACAAAACATAACTAGAAGCTATTTTGAAAATCTATACTCCAACAAAACAGAAAACCTCAAAGACATCAACAAGTTTCTAGAGACATAGGAATTACCTAAACTGAACGAGGAGGATATACACAACTTAAATAAATCAATTTCAAGCAAGGAAATAGAAGAGGTCATCAAGAGCCTACCAACAAAAAAACTCTGGGACCAGATGGGTTCTCAGCCGAGTTCTACAAAATCTTTAAAGAAGAGCTCATTCCAATACTCCTCAAAGTATTCCATGAAATAGAAGAGGAGGGAACCCTCCCAAACTCATTCTATGAAGCCAGTATCACCTTGATACCTAAACCAGATAGAGACACATCGAGGAAAGAAAATTTCAGACCAATATCCTTAATGAATATCAACGCAAAAATTCTCAACAAAATTTTAGCAAATCGCCTACAAAAATGTATTAAAAAGATAGTGCACCATGAGCAAGTGGGTTTTATCCCAGGGATACAAGGTTGGTTCAACATCTGGAAATCAATAAATGTCATCACCATATCAACAGACTTAAAATCAAGAATCACATGATTATTTCGATAGATGCAGAAAAAGCATTTGATAAAATACAGCACCCCTTCATGCTCAAAACACTAGAAAAAATAGGGATAGTGGGAACATTCCTTAACATTGTATAGGCCATCTACGCTAAGCCCATGGCCAATATCATTCTAAATGGTGAAAAACTGAAAACATTCCCCCTCAAAACTGGAACAAGGCAGGGATGCCCTCTTTCACCACTTCTATTCAACATCGTTTTTGAAACTCTAGCCAGAGCAATTAGACAAACCAAAGAAATTAAAGGGATACGAATTGGAAAAGAAGAACTCAAACTATCCATGTTCACTGATGACATGATTATATATTTAGAAGAACCTGGAAATTCCACCAGAAAAGTTTTAGAACTCATAAGTGAATTCAGTAAAGTAGCAGGTTACAAGATCAATGCTCATAAATCCAATGCATTTTTATACATAAGTGATGAATCTTCAGAAAGAGAAGTTAGGAAAACTACCCCATTCACAATAGCATAGAAAAAAAATAAAATACTTGGGAATCAATCTCACAAAAGAGGTGAAAGACCTCTACAATGAGAACTACAGAACACTAAAGAAAGAAATTAAAGAAAACCTTAGAAGATGGAAAGATCTCCCATGTTCTTGGATAGGAAGAATTAATATTGTCAAAATGGCCATACTACCAAAAGTGCTATACAGATTCAATGCGATTCCAATTAAAATCCCAATGATGTACCTTACAGAATTAGAGCAAGCAATCGTGAAATTCATCTGGAAAAATAAAAAACCCAGAATAGCTAAAGCAATCCTCAGTAGAAAGAGCGAAGCAGGGGGTATCACAATACCAGATCTTCAACTCTATTACAAAGCAATAGTAACAAAAACAGCATGGTATTGGTACCAAAATAGGCAGTTAGATCAATGGTACAGAATAGAGGACATGGACACAAACCCAAATAAATACAATTTTCTCATACTAGACAAAGATGCCAAAAATATGCAATGGAGAAAAAATAGCCTCTTCAACAAATGTTGCTGGGAAAACTGGAAAACCATATGCAATAGAATGAAATTAAACCCCTATCTCTCACTCTGCACAAAACTCAACTCAAAATGGATCAAGGACTTCGGAATCAGACAAGAGACCCTGCATCTTATAGAAGAAAAAGTAGGTCCAAATGTTCAACTTGTTGGCTTAGGATCAGACTTCCTTAACAGGACTCCCATTGCATAAGAAATAAAAGCAAGAATCAACAACTGGGATAGATTCAAACTAAAAAGCTTTCTCTCAGCAAAGGAAACTATCAGTAGTGTGAAGAGAGAGCCTACAGAGTGGGAGAATATCTTTGCCACTCATACTTCAGATAGAGTGCTAATTTCCAGAATATATAAAGAACTCATAAAACTCTACACCAAGAATATAAATAATCCCATCAACAAATGGGCTAAGGAAATGAACAGATACTTCACAGAGAAAATGTACAAGCAATCAACAGATATATGAAAAAATGTTCAACATCTCTATTAATAAGAGAAATGCAAATCAAAACTACCCTAAGATTCCATCTCACCCCAATTAGAATGGGGATTATCAAGAACACAAGCCACAATAGGTGTTGGCGAGGATGTGGGGGAAAAGGTACACTCATACATTGCTGGTGGGGCTGCAAATTAGTGCAGCCACTCTGGAAAGCAGTATGGAGATTCCTCAGAAAGCTTGGAATGGAACCACCATTTGACCCAGCTATCCCACTCCTTGGCCTATACCCAAAGGACTTAAAATCAGCATACTACAGAGATACAGCCACATCAATGTTCATTGCTGCTCAATTCATCATAGCCAGAATGTGGAACCAACCTAGATGTCCTTTAAATGATGAATGAATAAAGAAGCTGTGGCATACACACAATGGAATATTACTCTGCCATAAAAAATGATAAAATTATGGCATTTGCAGGCAAATGGATGAAATTGGAGAATATCATGCAAAGTGAGATAAGCCAATCTCAAAAAACTAAAGGACTAATGATCTCGCTGATAAGCAGATGAGGACATATAATAGGGGGTGGGAGGGGTTAGCCTTAGGGTTAGGGTTAGGGTTAGGTTGAGGGTTAAGGAGGGTGGTAAGAATGGAGTAAGAGGGAAAAGAGGGGTAGGAGGGGTGGGGGGAAGGGCAAAAATAACAGAATGAATCAAACAACATTACCCTATGTAAATTTATGATTACACAAATGGTATGCCTTGACTCCATGTACAAATAGAGAAACAACATGTATCCCATTTGTTTACAATAAAAAAAATAATGATATCTAACAGAAAAACTGATTTAGCTTTGCAATATTATTTGGCCTCATCTTCAAGGCTTTGCAAACTAACAAAAATAGTTTCCTTAAATGGAAAAAGATAAAAGCTTACTCAGTTGTTTCAGCCTTTTAGTTGATTATGCTTTGGGGTGGTCAAGAAACAAACACAACTCAATATTTTCACAGACTCAGTCATATGATTATGTTAAACCACCCCCAACTTCTTTAAAATTTTTCTGTCAAGAAGTCCTTTTCTTCATGTCAGTAGAATTCTCTGCTCTACTCATATTTATCAATTTATCCAAGTCCTTTTGCATGGCCATTTAAAATACTTAGAATTATTAAATTAGTAACTTAAAAGTTAAATTAGGTTTCTTTTCTGAGGCTCATATATTAATTGCCCATTTGAAAAATAACAGGACTTTGTTTTCTTCATACACATATATTTTACATATACCATTCATCAGTATCAAAAAGTAAATCTTTTTTTAATTTTCCTAAATTAATGTGAAGTTTTGAATAAAATTTATAATCTTGTACTTAGAATTAAGGAAATGATTAAGGAATCAATTATATAAGTAACCTCATGTGATCATGATAATACATTTATTCAAGAATAACAGCTTACATTTATGAGAGTCCTTGAAGTTTATATAGCCCTTTAACTCATGTCATTGGATGCTTGCTACAGCCCTGCATGGTAAACAAAGAAGGTATTTTCTCCTATTCTATTGAAGGGAAGACTAGAGCTCACAGAGTTAGAGTAATTTGTAAGATAGAAAATGGGGGAGGTAGAACTTGAATATACACCTTTTAAAGTTTGAAATAATACCATGTGCTATAGCAGCATAAACCTGGAGGTGGGGGAATGAGTTTATGAAAGGCATTAATGTTGTTTAAAAAGTTCTGCTGATGGATGATCCACTCATTTATTCTCTGTCCGGTCCAACAATCAACCATCTGGCAAGAATTCCTACCATTTATGTAACTTAGACCTATGTCCCCTATATGGGTGTCCTGAAAGTAGATGAAGATATATTATTTGGCATATTTTAGAAAATAAAATTTATACTCTTGAAGACAATGGTTACATTATCCTTTAACATTCTTACATAAAATATAAAATAATTCTATCATCTTGTCTCTGAGAACCTGTTTTCCTCTCTATTGGGAGACATCTTTTTAAAGTGATAGCATTGAAGTTGGATCAATACCAGGCAGGCCTGGAGTTTGGGAGTTAGGGAAAGAGATAAAGACTATTTGATTCTCCAGTTTAAAATGTAAATCCTGTTCAACCTTTTTCTCTAGCATTTAAAAACTCAGAATGCCCTCCTATACTTTTAGTACATTTTTTTCCATCTCTGCTCATCTTCCTCTTCTTGGTTCTTCTTTCTCCTCTATTCTAATGTAGTATCATAGTATAATTTTAATCACATTGATCTGTGTATAATTTCTGTCTCTCCCTACTAAGATGTTTTTAACCTTAAAACTTATCTTTGTTTGAAATAAATATATACCATTAGTGTTTATTTATATTTTATTTATATTTACACATTTGTATAGCACTTTCAATGCTCACCACTTTTTTTTCATCTTACACCTTTCTTCTGAGGGCAGTTTCCTTTTTCCTAAAATAGTCTTTTACTCTGTTTTATTTTTCTTTTATTCATTTTCTTTTATTTATTTTAAACTATTTTTTAGTTGTAAATGGGCACAATATATTTCTCTATTTATTTTTATGTGGTGCTGAGGATCAAATCCAGGGCTTCACACATGCTAGGCAAGGGATTGACCACTGAGTTATAGCCCCAGTCCCTTTTATTCATTTCATGAAGTTCTATTTTTAATAAATATTTTCAGTTTTGTTTGTCTAGAAGTATGTTTATTTCACTCATTTCCGTTTTCTAAAAGAACTTCACAGATACATTTTCCTAGGGTGGCAGTCCCTCAGTATATTGAAACCATTTCACTGCCTTTCAGCCTTTCAGCCCCCTTATTATTGCTGACAATTCAGTTGTCAGATTGTTGTCTCATAGTATTTTCTTTGTAAATCTATTCCTGACTGACCTCAAGATCTTTTCTTGGTCTTTATTTTTTTTTATTTTTTATTTTCACTTTCAGGACAATGTACTTAGAAGTGGCAATATTTTATTCTGCCTGAATTTTATTGGTGTTCTTAATTCTGCTGATTTGTGTTTTTCATCAATTCTGAAAACTTTAGTTATTGCCTCTTCAAAAATCATCTCTCCTCTAATATATTATGAATAACTTTCATACTAACAATCCCCTTTTAATTTTCATGTTTCTTAACCTCTTTTTCATGTTTTCAAATGCTTTGTTTCTGTATGCTATTTTATGGGTACTACTTTTAGTCTATATTACAGTTTGATATTTATCTCACAAGTTATATATGACATTTAAATAGATCATTGGCTTCTAAATGTTAACTATTACATTGATTATATTGATTTCCCCCTGAATGTAATTTGGTTCTTTTCTCTCACAGCCTTTAAAATTCTGTCTTTATTTTGTATGTTAGGTATTTTCATTATAATGTGTCTTCGTGTGGGTCTGTTGTAATTTTGCGTATTTGGAGTCCTATAAGCCTCTTGAACTTGATTTCCATTTCATTCTTCAGATTTGGGAAATTTTCTGATATTATGTCATTGAATAGATTGTTCATTCCTTTGGTTTGTTTCTCTAAGCCTTCCTCAATCCCAATAATTCTTACATTTGGCCTTTTCATGATATCCCATAGTTCTTGCAGATTCTGTTCATGATTTCTTACCATCTTCTCTGTTTGTTCAACTTTGTTTTCAAGGTTAAATATTTTGTCTTCAATATCTGAGGTTCTGTCTTCCAGGTGTTCTATCCTATTGGTTATGCTTTCTATGGAGTTCTTAATTTGGTTTATTGTTTCCTTCATTTCAAGGATTTCTGTTTGAGTTTCTTTCAATATCTCTAACTCTTTATTGAAATGATCTTTTGCTTCCTGTATTTGCTCTGTTAACTGTCGATTGGTGCTATCGTTCAATGCCTGCATTTGCTCTTTCATCTCATCGTTTGCTTCCCTAATCATTTTAATTATGTACATTCTGAACTCCCTTTCTGTCATTTCTTCTGCCATGCTGTCGTTGGATTTTATTGATGTAACATCTAGATTTGTTTGGGGCATTTTCTTCCCTTGTTTTCTCATATTGTTCAGGAATCAGTGGGTCATTAAGATATTGCAGATTTCCTCTATCGACTTATAATGTCCCTGAAGATTGCTAGTATATCCCCTCTTATCCTTCAGTAGCCTGAAGTCTTGGAGGAAGTTGATAATGTGGAGCTCCACAAGGAAGCTGCCTCTCTAGGTTGGTGACCCTCAGGTGGCGTATATTCACTGCTAGTAGGCAGAGGTGCCTCCACTTGTTGACCAATGGTCATCCAAAGGGGAACTAGGCTGTGGGCTGAGGCAAGGCCTGTTTGTGCCTGTGTCTCTGGTTTTACTGTCCTTGTGGGGAAACCTCACTCGGCAGGGATGACTCACCCGTTGGGGAGGTCTTGCTGGTCAGTTCCCCTCCTAGAGGTTCCCCTCAATCTACAACTACCGCCTGGGCTGGGCTGTCTTCCTCTGCAACATTCCCAGGGTCCTGGACCTACCTCCTGGGCCTGGGAGCCTCACCCTTCACAGACGAGTCTCCTTAGGCTGCCTCTCCTCAGAGAATCTGCCCGCAGTCCTGGAACCTTTGCTCCGCCCCTAGGTGTGTCTCTGTGCGGCTCTTCGACCAAGAAGCCGCCTACGTCCTGGGACCCTGCTCTGCACCTAATCACCTGGCTATGCAGCCCCTCCTCTGAGCCGCCACCTGGAGCCCCGTACAATAGCTCCAATACCCAGAGACCTGCCACACCCCTCTGCCTCCGGACAGCCGCCTGGTGTTCCAACGCAGTCACTTCGCGTCTCCTCCTCCCGCCAATCGCCTGTAGCCCTAGGCAGTCACTCGGAGTCCAGGTGACCCACCCTGTTCCTCCTCCTCCTCGGTGTAGCCCCCCGGGTGTTCAGGAGTGGTCGCTTGGAGACCAAGTGACCCACCGCGTTCCTCTTCCAGGCAGGCCACCAGTGTTCAGGAGCGGTCATTTTGCGTCCAAATAACTCACCACGCAGCTCCTCCTCTGGCAACCGCCTGTGGCTCTGATGCAGTCACTCCTAGACCAAGTGATCCGCCACGCTTCTCCTCTTCCTCTGGGCAGCCCCCCGGTGTTCAGAAGCAGTCGTTCTGAGTCCAAACAGCTCACCACGCAGCTCCTCCTCAGGCAGCCGCCCGGAGCCCCAGTGGTTCCTCCAAGTCCAAGCGCTGTGCTGAGCCGCCTCCTCTACGATGATCCCAGTTTTCTGCATTCACTGCTCCAGTGGGGGGGGGAGGGGCATCTCGCCGAGCAACTCTACTTCACAAAGTTCCCTGCGTTCCGGGGCTACCGCCCCATCCAGGATGCCTCCCTAACAGGAGAGACTCACCCGGCAGCTTTGAGTTGGTCCCAAGTCTCTCACTATCTCCTCTTTTGAATCCTGCATCCTGGAGCAACATGAAATGCAGCTGCCCTCTAGTCTGCCATCTTGAAAACCCCCCTAAAACTTGACTTTAAATGGACTTTGAAAGTGTTGGAGAATTTGTAAGCTCAGGAAAATGACACAGAAATGTATAATCCTGATAAATACTAACTCTATAATTCAACCAAGAATTTAAAGTTCTTCTAAGTTGGTGATTACAAATGTCTCTGGTGGAAGGAACGATAATGTAATTGGGGGAAACAAATTTTAACACATACCTCAAGGTTTTCCTTCAGTAAAAGTTATAATGGATTTCATTTGCAAAGGTAAATCACAAGACACACCACATGACAAAGACCCTATGAGTTATAGCCAGGAGAAACAATTAGTAATAGAAAAAGATAATCATATACTTCAGATATTAGACTTATTAGATTTGGAATAAACATATTAAACATGTTTAACAATTACAAAGGCAAATAATGGGAAAGAAATAAGTAAGTCAAAAATAACCAAATAGAAGTCATAAGTCTATGGAATAAAAAGATACTAAGGCACTCTGCCTTTACACTTGAATTCTATTCTGAATACATGCATTCTTGTTTTAGGTCTCTGAGAATTTCCCTTAGGTTATGGTAATTTCATCTTTTCTTTTAAAAACATATATTTATACTCGAGTTTTAGGGGTAATGTTAAGGATGTTAAGAAGTTGGTGCCTGCAAAATTATGCTATAGTATTGAGCTTATGTTTTCTTCTAGCAATTGGAGAGTTTCTGATCTAATTCTTAGGTTTTTGATTCACTCTGAGTTGACTTTTGTGCAGGGCAAAAGACAGGGATCATGTTTCATTGTTCTACATAGTGATATCCAGCTTTCCTAGCACCATTTGTTAAACAGGCTGTCTTTTCTCCAATAAACACATTCAGTACCTTTGTCAAGTATCAGATGACGATATTTACATGGGTTTGTCTCTGTCTCCCATTTTGCTCAGTTGTTCTTCTGTCTGTTTTGGTGCCAGTACCATGCTAATTTTATTAAAATAACTCTGTAGTTTAATTTGAGATCAGGTATTGTGATGCTTCCAGCATTGTTCTTCTTGCTCAAGACTGCCTTGGCTATTCTGGTCTTTCATTTTCCAAATGAATTTTAGGACCATTTTTTCTAGTTCTGTTTGTATTCTTGATAATTGCCATTCTGAGTAGAATGAGATGAAATCTTAGTTTTGATTTGCATTTCTGTAATTGCTAAAAATGTTGAACATTTTTCCATATATTTGTTGATTGATTGTATTTCTTCTTCTGTGAAGTATCTGTTCAGTTCCTTATTCCATCTATTGACTGGGTTATTTGGTTTTTTGGTGTTGAGTTTATTGAATTCTTTATATACCTGGAGATTAGTGCTCTCTGAGGTACATGTGGTAAAGATTTTCTCCCATTCTGCAGGCTCTCTGTTCACATTATTGTTTCCTTTTCTGAAAAGTAGCTTTTTAGTTTGAATCCATCCCATTTATTGATTCTTGATTTTACTTCTTGTGCTTTCGGAGTCTTGGTAAGGAAGTCAATTTCTAACGATAGAATACTGAAGATTTGGGTTTAGTTTTTCTTCTATTAGGGGTAGGGTCTCTGTTCTAGTGCCTAAGTCTTTGATCCACTTTGAGTTGAGTTTTTTGGAGGGTGAGAGAAAGGGGTTTGATTTCGTTTTATTGCATGTGGATTTCTTGTCTTTCCAGCACCATTTCTTGAATAGGCTACCTTTTCTTCAAGGAATGTTTTTGGCACTTTTGTCCAGTATGATATAACTGTATTTATGTGGGTTTGTCTCTGTGTCTTCGGTTCTGTACCATTGGTCAACATGTTTTGGTGCCAAAACCATGTCATTTTTGTTACTACTGCTCTGTTGAATAGTTTAAGGTCTGGTATTCTGATGCTTCCTGCTTTACTTTTCACACTAAGGATTGCTTTGGCTATTCTGGGTCTCTTATTTTTCCAAATGAATTTAATGATTGCTTTCTCTATTTCTATGAAGAAAGATGTTGGAATTTTAATTGGAATTGCACTGAATCTGTGTAATGCTTTTGGTAATATGGCCATTTTGACAATATTAATTCTGCCTATTCAAGAACATGGGAGATCTTTCCATCTTCTAAGGTTTTCTTTAATTTCTTTCTTTAGTGTTCCATAGTTCTCATTTTAGAGGTCTTTCACCTCTTTTGTTAGATTGAATCCCAAGGTTTTTTTTTTTTGAGGCTTTTGTGAATGAGGTAGTTTGCCTCATTTTCCTTTCAGAGGATTCATCACTTCTGAATAGAAATGCATTAGATTTGTGAGTGTTGATTTTATATCCTGCTACATTGCTGAATTCATTTATTAGTTCTAGTAGTTTTCTAGTGGAATTTTTCGGATCTTCTAAATTTCGAATCATGTCAGCATATAGTGATAGTTTGAGTTCTTCTTTTTCTATTCATAAACCTTTAATTTCTTTGGTCTGTCCAATTGCTCTAGCTAGAGTTTCCAGGACTATGTTGAATAGAAGTGGTGTCTCTTTCCAGTTTTTAGAAGGAATGCTTTCAATTTTTCTCCATTTAGAATGATGTTTGCCTTAGGTTTAGCATATGTAGTTTTTACAATGTTGAGGTATATTCCTACTATCCCTAGTTTTCTAGAGTTTTGAACATGAAGAGGTGCTGTATTTTGTCAAACGCCTTTTTTGCACCTATTGAGATGATCATATGATTTTTGTCTTTAAGTCTATTGATGTGATGAATTACATTTATTGATTTCCATACGTTGAAACAAACTTGCATCCCTAGAATGAATACTACTTGATTGTGGTGCACTATCTTTAAAATGTGTTTTTGTATGCAATTTGCCAGAATTCTATTGAGAACTTTTGCCTCTATGTTCATCAGGGATATTGGTCTGAAATTTTCTTTCCTTGATGTGTCTTTGTCTGGTTTTGGTATCAGGGTGATACTAGCCTCATAAGCCGAGTATGGAAGGTTTCCCTACTTTTTTATTTCATGGAATACTTTGAGGAGTATTGGTGTTAATTTTTCCTTAAAGGTCTTGTAGAACTCAGGTGAGAATATATCTGGTTATAGCTTTTCTTAGTTGGTAGGCTTTTGATGGCATCTTCTATTTCATTGATTGAAAATGATCTGTTTTAATTGTGTATGTCCTTCTGATTCAGTTTGGGTAGATTATATGTCTCTAGAAATTTGTCGAAGCCTTTGAGATTTTTTATTTTATTGAAGTATAAATTTTCAAAATAGCTTCTAATTATTTTCTGTGTCTCAGTAGTATCTACTGTGATATTCTCTTTTTCATCACAAATTTTAGTAATTTGAGTTCTCGTTCTCTCTTTCTCTCTCTCTGTTACTGTGACTAAGGTTTCATCAATGATATTTATTTTTTCAAAGAGCCAACTTTTTGTTTTATCAATTTTTTGAATTGTTTCTTTTGTTTTGTTTTATTTTCATTGATTTCAGCTCTGATTTTAATTTTTTCCAGTCTTCTACTGCTTTTGGTGTTGATTTGTTCTTTTTCTAGGGTTTTGAGATGCAATGTTAGGTCATTTATTTGTTGATTTTCTATACTTTTAATGAATGAGCTCAGTGTAATGAACTTTCCTCTTAGCATGGCCTTCATAGTGCCCCAGAGATGTTTATATGTTGTACCAGTATTGTCATTTACCTCTAAGTATTTTTTTAATTCATCCCTGATTTCTTCTGCCATAGATTCATCATTCAATATTGTACTATTTCATCTCCAGATGTTGGAGTCGCTTCTATTATTTATTTTATTATTGATTTCTAATTTCATTCCATTATGATTTGATAGAATACAGGTTAGTATCTCTATTTTTTGTATTTGCTGTAGTTGCTTTGTGGCATAATTTATGTTCTATTTTTTAATTTAATTTTTGATTCATTGAACAGAAGGATCCACGTGCTGCTGAGATGAAAGTGTATTCACTCACTAATGGATGAAATATTCTATATATGTCTGTTAATTATAAATTATTGATTGTTTTATTTAATTCTATAGTTTCTTTGTTTAGTTTTTGTGTGAAGGCTCTATCCAGTAGTGAGAGAGGTGTGTTAAATTCATCCAGTATTATTGTGTTGTGGTCTATTTGATTCTTGAAATTGAGAAGAGTTTGTTTGAAGTACATAGATGTTCCATTGTTTGGGGTGTAAATATTTACAATTGTTATGTCTTATTGATGTATGATTCCCTTAAGCAGTATGAAATGTCCATTTTTGTCCCTTCTGACTAACTTTCACTTGATGTTCATTTTATATGATGTTAGGATGGAAACCCCTGCCTATTTATGCTGTCCATGTGAGTGATTTGTTTATTACCATACTTTCACCTTCAGTTTATGGATGTCTTGCCTTTGAGGTGAGTCTTTCTGTGACAGCATATTGTTGGGTCTTGTTTTTTAATCTAATCTGCCAGTCTATGTCATTTGATGGATGAGTTTAGACCATGAATATTCAGGGTTATTATTGAGATATGATTTGTATTCCTGTTTGTTTTGGTTTATTTCTCATTTTTAATTTGACTTTGTTTTGCCTTTGTATCTCCTTTATTATAGTTCCTCCCTTTGCTGGTTTTCCATTTTTTTTTCATTTCCTCTTCATGGAATATTTTGCTAAGAATGTTCTGTAGTGCAGGCTTTCTAGTTGTGAATACTTTTAATTTTTGTTTATCATGGAAGGTTTTTATTTTATCTTCAAATCTGAAGCTTAATTTAATTTTGCTAGATATAAAATTCTCAGTTGGCATCGATTTTCTTTCAGAGCTTGATATATGTTATTCCAGGACTTCATGGCATTGAGGGCCTGGGTTGAGAAATCAGTTGAGATCTGAATTGGTTTCCCTTATATGTAATTTGATTTTTTTCTTTTGTAGCCATTAAAATTCTATCCTTTTCTGAAGGTTGGGCATTTTGATTATAATGTGCCTTGGTGAGGGTCTATTGTAATTTTGTACCTTTGATTCCTGTAAGCCTCTTGTAGTTGATTTCCCATTTCATTCTTCATGTTTGGGAAATTTTCTGATATTATTTAATTGAAAAGATTGTGAATTCCTTTGGTTTGTATCTCTGTGCCTTCCTCTATCCTAATAAATCTTAACTTTATTCTTTTCATGTTATTCCATACTTCTTGGAAGTTCTGTTCATGGTTTCTTACCATCTTCTCAAAGAATATATATTTTTTAAGAATATAGATTTTGTCTTTGTTCCCTGAGGTTCTGTCTCCCAGGCAGTCTAGTCTGTTGGTGCTACTTTCCATTGAATTTTTAATTTGGTTTATTGATTCCTTTATTTTGAGGATTTCTTTTCATAATCTCTCTTAATCAAAGTGATCTTTCACCTTCTGAAAATTATCTCTGATTTCACTCCTTATATCATCCTTTATGTTGCAAATCAGTTTAAGTATGTACATTCTAAACTCCTCTGACTTTTTTTCTACAGTGTTGTCAATGGACTCTATCATTGGAGCATCTTGGTTTGTTTGAGGCCTTGTTTTTTCGTGTTGTTTGTGTGTCTTCCCATCTTGCAGTATGGATCTGAGATCCTACAGTTTTTACCCTTAGACTTATAGTGTCCCTGAAGATGTCCAGTACTTCGCCTTTAAGGGGAGATCAATATTCACAGTACACAATGCAAACAATATACAGCCTTAAATAACTCCTATTAAGACATCAGGCACTTCTTTCCCAGGTGTCCTGAGGATTGAACTCCAGGACCTCTGTGCCTGTTGCAGAGAGCTGTTCTGTATTAAGCAGATCAGGACCAGGCGCTGAGAGCTGCAGGTTGGCCACATAGCTATGAGTGCTGGGCTGGGTTGGTGACTAGGTAGGGGTTGGAAGACTGGGGATTGGGGAGCTGGAGGACCCTGCTGGGCACTGGACTAATGCTAGACCTGGCAGGACCAGGGGATCAGTGGATGCCAGACTGGGGAGGGAGTTGGGTGCTAGGCTGGTGCCAGGGACTGGGCTGGTACTGGGGTCCAGCAAGTGCCTGCCCAAGTGGGCCCCAGGAACCCAGTGGGTGCTGGACCAGATGGTTGGGTGAACCAAGAGTAAGATGTCCTCACACTCTATTCCAACCTTCTAACCCACTGTAGCCATCCCTGTCCACCCCTGCGTGCTTCAGGACACATGGAGCTTGGAAAAGCCCAGGTCTATTCCACCTCTGCAGCAAGATGGTGGTTATTAGCACGCCTGGTAGGAAGACCTCAGGTGTCACCAAATCTGTAGGCACTTTGATAATGAACTTTCAGGTCCCAGCCAGTATCCCTAGATGGAGGAGGCCACCTTCTGAGACGGTGGCAGTGGCAGCATACCTGCAGGCACTTTGATATTGGACCTCAAGGCCCTGGCCAGTGTCCCAAGATGTAGGTTGTCACATCTTGAGATCGCAATGGCAGTGGTAGCGGTGTCCCAAGATGGAGGTGACCATGTTCAGAGATGGGGCAGCAGTGTCAGGCAGTGGCTCTCATCAGCTGACTTCTTCACCTAAGACCCCTAAAGCTAAGAAATAAAAGAATCAATAAATGGGATGACATCAAATTAAAAAACTTCTGCAGTAAAGGAAACAATTGAGAGCATAAAGAGAGAGTCTACAGAATGGAATAAAATCTTTGCCAGTTGCTCATCTGACAGGGGATTAATATTCAGAATATATAAAGAACTCAGAAAAACTTAACACCAAAAAACTTCAAAATAAAACAAATCAAATGATAAATAAATTAGCAAAAGAACTAAAGAGACACTTCTCAAAATAAGAAATAATGGTGAACAAATGAAAAAATGGAAAATGTTCCTAGAAAGCAATGAAATGCAAATCAAACTACATTGAGTTTTCATGTGACTCCAGTCAGAATGGCAATTATCATGAATACTAGTAACAACAAATGTTGGTGAGGATGTGGGGAAAAAGGTACACTCATACATTGCTGGTGGGACTGCAAATTAGTGCAACCACTCTGGAAAACAGTATGGAGGTTCCTCAAAAACCTAGGAATGGATCCACCATTTGATTCAGTTATTCCACTCCTTGGTATATACCTAAAGGACTTAAAATCAGCATTATATATATACATATATAAAATGGAATATTACTCAGCTTTAAAGATGAATGAAATTCTGACATTTGCTGGTAGATGGAACTGGAAACTGTCATGCTATGTGATAATAAACCAATCCCAAAAAACCAAAGGCCAAATATTCTCTCTGACATGCAGATGCTAACACACAATAAACAGGGGGGAAGGAAGAATAAAAGTTCACTGGATTAGACAAAGGGGAATGAAGGGAATGGGAGAGGGATAAGAATAAGAAAGACAGTAGAATGAATTGGACATAACTTTCCTATGATCTTATATGAATACACAACCAGTGTAACTCCACATCATGTATAACCAAAAAAATGGGAACTTGTACTCCATGTATGTATGACATGTCAAAATGCATTCTACTGTCATGTATAACTAAAAAGAATAAAAATTTTTTAAAAATAATACAAATAATAATAAATCTTGGTGAGAATGGGGGGAAAATATACACTCATACATTTGTTGGTGGGACTGAAAATTAGTACAAACACTTTGGAAAACAGTATGGAGATTACTCAAAAGGCTATTAATGGAACTACCATATAACCCAGATATACCACTCCTTGGTATTTATTCTAAAGATCTAAAATCAGCATACTATAATGATAGTGACACAGGCATATCAGTTTTTATAGCAGAATAATTCACAATAACCAAGTTATGAAGCCAGACTATGATATATATATATACACATATATGCATATATATGTGTGTGTGTGTGTGTGTATCCCATTTTCTTTTTTCATACACACACACACAATGGAGGTTTACTCAGCCATAAAGAAGAATGAAAGTATGGAATTTGCCAGTAAATGGATGAAGCTGGAAAACATGCTAAGTGAAATAAGCCAGACTCAGAAAGTCAAATATTGAATTTTTTTCTCATATGTAGAAGCTGGAGCAAAATAAGGGAAAAGGGAAAGAATTGCACAAAAATAGAAGGGAGATCAGTAGAGCAAACAAAAGGGATTAAGCAGGAGAGAGAATGGATGGGAAAACAGAGGAACATTGGAATGAAATTGACTGAACTGTTATGAATATATATGAATATGGAACAGTGAATTTTACCCTTACATATACCTATAAAGCATTAATTAAAAAACTGCAAATAAATTGAAGGCAGATCAATAGAGTAGAAGAAGGGGAACAGGAGGAGGGAGGAGGGGAGGGAAGGGTGAACAAATTATATACTATATATTCCCATGTATTCAATGCATGTATGATTATGTCAAAATGAACCCCAATAGTATGTATCAATACAATTCTCTAATAAAAGCATTATGAACAAACTTTTTATCTGTATATTTGAGGTGTTTTTAAGTGAGAGGTTTTGTAGTCTATTTAATGTTCTTTATGACTTGAATTAGGAGATGACATAGCACTCTTTGCAAATATTAGTACTGGCAATCATTTTATATAGCTGACATAGCCAATCTTCAAAGACATCTGCCCAATAGAACCTACCTTCTAGTTATACTCTAGAAAGTTCCCTCCTATATTAAAGCTGAGCTGGTCATATGTAAGTAGTAAAATGAAGTAAAATCAACAGTTTCATGATCCCAAGATTATGTTATAATAAGCTGTGTGACAACATTGCTCTCATTTTTTTGGAGTGTTTACTGTTGGGAATCACCCACCCACCCACCATGGTGTAAGAAGCCCAGATTTCAGGGAAAACCATGTGTAGGTCTTCTGGTTAACTGTCCTAGCTGAGCTTCCATTCAGTATCCAATACTAGTCATGTAAGCAAGTCATCATGGAAGTCTGGCCCGGTTGTTCAGGTAATTCAAGCCTCAGTTTCCATTTAACAGGTTGACAGAATCTAAACACAAGTTTCTGAATGAAACCATTCAAACTACCAGACCCAGAGATATTAATATATTGTTTTAAACCAGTAAAATTTTAGATCATTTATTATATAGTCATGTATTATCAGAACAAAAGTCAAGTCTGCTTTGAATGGCAAACATTGTATCTCTTTGTAGTGACTTTTCAAATCTATGTAATATGCTATGTTGATATTAGGGGATTTTATTTCCCAATATTTGTGTAGCTTGTTAAAACAAACAAAAGCAAAAAAACACAATAAGAAAATATTTAGGATAAAAGTTAACAAACAAGATGTAATAAAATGGATTAGCATTCAGGGGTCTTCAGACATGTTGGAAATTTTCTGTCTTATGCTATTTGTAGTTATATAAAATTTGTTTTATTATTCTTATATGATTTACATAAATCCCACATATATAATTTTATAAGTGTGTAATATTTTATAATGTGCCATGTTTGAAACACAATTAACATGTCAATTATCAGTGAAGTTGACAAGAAATGGACAATACAAAAGAGAAATCTGAGAAATAAAACAAACCCTACTCTAATCAATGAGTAATAGGAATATAGTATGCAAGTATTCAGTTTCTGGAACAGGTATTATGAAGCTGGAGATGACTCCATTAGTTTGATATAGGTTCCACTCAACTTTTTCACATTTCAACAATAAGGTCAGATTCTAAAGTCATATTTGTCATGCTACTTCCCCAGTGTACCCCCAGGAAGCTTATACACTGCTCAGGCTTACACAGGTTACTTGGCAGCCAAACTGCTATTTCATTCTGGCTTACATATCAAGCTCTTGGGCATTGTAGAGTATGTATGTCACATTCCTGATTAGTAATATATTTGGGAACTAACAAGATTAATTTTCTGCCAAGCTAAGAACCAGAATTTAGACTACGAAGTATACATAGGTGAATGTTCCATTTTGAAACTTCTTGGGTATTAGTAAGTTAATATCCATATATGGTGTCTTGACCAAGAGGCTCATTTCTATAATATTTATTTTTATTATTTTTGCATGTAGATTTTAAGTACTTAGCAGATAAAAATAATATATTGCTTTGTCTCATCTTCAAAGAAATAAGTAGTAGTTTGCATATAGTAAATGAATAATCAACATTTGTTGACTGAGTGATTGACACAACTGTTGGTTGCAAATGCATTAGTCAATTAGCATCTATATCATGTTTCACAATAATAAGTGTCATTATTGACTATAATGAACATAACTCCATTTCAACTATCAAGTGCTAGCTTATTGGCTAATAAAATCTATTGCTATTGTTCAAGTTCAAATCACTCTTTCTCAAACCAGCTTCTTTTCAGCATTCTGTAAACCCAAGCAAGACAATCCAGAGGTGGCATTTTACGGGGTGTGTGTGTGGGCAGGTGGACATTAATGAAGTCAGTAACAAGTTTAAAATCTGAGAACTCCCCAAAAGAATTTTTCAGCATTACATAATGAAGGTGAAGTTAAGGCAATTTTCATGTCAGTGGCAGAACCTAACCTAGAAGATTCTAAGACAAGTGATACTGTAACAATCAATCTTATTGTATTCATTATTTTATCTTTAGAACTGTAGCAAATGTGGAATTTTTCTAATATATTCAAATGGTGATATATTTAATTTATCCTCCAAATTATTATTTGCCTTCTTATTGTTTATGACAAGAAATGCTGCATTTCTCATACTAGCCAATAGAGAAGCAATCACTTGCCATGAATCATTGCTAGAAATAGAAATTATTTCAAGCATTGGACATATTTGTGGTCTGTGAACACTGAACACTAATAAGTAGAAGAGCTCCAATCCTAAAATGACTTCCAAGTAATTTAATCCAGAAATGCTCTGGACAGACATCCAGTTGTCTGCATGGAGCCTGGAAGAGGAGTTATTTCATATTTAGACTTCATAGCCTTGAGGCTTGCTTTTCTGCAATTCCACAAATAAAGAGGAGAGAAGCAAACTGTATTTATGAAAATGAGGGAGAATGAATACAGAGTAACATCAGCTCTTTAGGCATTCTTGTTCTGTGGGTGCTGGCTATTAAAACAGCCTTAAATTAATTAGTATTAATGTTTGTGACATCCTGCAAAAATCAACATGCAGGAACTATGCTTTGCTTTTCACTTTCTTTTTGTTCTTTCCTGTTCCCCTAGCAATTTATCTCATCCAACAGAAAGTGTGTTCTATTGTGTATCTTTCATTTCCAATACAAGTGATTATAAGGATTACATATAGGCCAGTGAGTGGCCATGAAAGTCAAGAGCCAATATGGGTTCCATAGTGGTAGCTCAGAGTCCTTAGTCTGAAGAGACAGACTCTAGACCTGATCCCTAAGGTATTAGTGATAATTAATTTTAGGTGTCAACTTGACAGGTAAGGAAAACCTAGAGTATAGATAAAGCATCATTTCTGGATGTGTCTGTGAGGGTATTTCTGAAGGAGACTCATGTATGAGTCAGTGGGCTGAGTGGGGAACATCTGTCCTCAAAGTGGGCAGGCACCATACAATCAGCTGGGGACCGAGATAGGACAAAAAGGCAGAGAAAGATTATTTCCCCCCTCTCTCTCTCCTAGAGCTGAGACACTCTTCTTATGTCCTTGAATTGAAGAAATTACATCAGTGGTCTGATGGGGTCTCAGGCCTTTGATCTGGATCTGAGAGTTAAATCATTGGCTTCTCTGGTTCTGAGCCTTTTAGACTTGGACTTGAGTCTGGCTACTGTCATCCCAGGATCTCCAGCTTTCAGGGGGCCTGTTACCAGTTGTGGGATTTCCCAGTCTTTGTTGATATATAAACCAATTTTTCAATATATCATCTCTTTTCTATCAATACAAATAGTTAAGAAAGGGCAATTACAATATTGATCTAACAAGTTCCATGGATTAATAGATATAATGACCTCATATTCTCATGTCTTAGAGTTTTCTCATCTGGAAATCTGTTCTAACCTCAAATCTAATAGTGAAAATTGATCTGTTTGAGGCAGGTAAATCTTACAATTCAAGAGGTGCATTTTATCAAGTTGAAATTGGTTTTATTGTTCTTGGTGAGGAAGGATTCCCTTGCAACTAAGGATTTGGTAAAACAACTTCTTGCCCTCTCTAATTTGCCTCAAACACTCAGTGGGTGTCAACAGCAAATTAATAGTCCATTTTTAACCTCTACTTCATCTTTTCAAGTAGAGGGAACAATGGCCTTATTTGAGGAGGACCATCTTTTTATGCTGAGATTCATAAGAGTTCACTGGGAGTCCTGATGCAGGATATTGATATATTACATATCTTTCTCTTATTTCCTTCAGGAAATTGACTTTGAGATTTTAATATGGGGTTTCCATTCATCATATTTGTGTGTTTGTATCTTAGTATAATGGTGACCAAAATGCCACTGAAAAAGGGCATTTATTGCAATGGAATCAGAACATGGTTATTAAAGCTAGTTGTAAGCTCCTAGTGACTTGAAAAATAACATCAATCACACTTGATGAGAAATAATTCTGTTCCTTTGGTAGTAAATATAGAAAGTATGACTTTGTCACTAAATCATGTAGACTAGGGAAAAATAATAAACTTATACAAACTTTAGATTCCTCATTGGAAAAATATATAGATATAAATTATTGTTCTGCCGCATAGTGTGGGTATTTTGAAAACTGTGAAGTACTATGTAATTATTATGTTCCAAAAACTTATTAATTATCAGTTGATGAAACTGATGTTCATAAGAAATGTTTCTATATGTTCATATCTATTTAAAATTTTTTAATATGTAGTATCATATAGACCAAATATTGTGTGTTGATCCTTATAATATCATAGGATGAGTCAAAATCTGATTTTTCTGATAAGGAGAATATAAAATGAGGGTGCCACATGCTTCAACCAGTTGTAATTTGGTGAGTTAGAAGCATAGAAGGATTAGACTTCAGGATTTCATTGCATTGCAAATAAGACCTTTACAAAGCTCCTGAGAATTACTGTCCTTGAAAGAGGAATTGTCCAAGGAACAAAGTCAAAACATAAATTTTAACAGCCAGTAGATGACAGGAACTGAGATTAAGAGTTAAAGCACTTGTTCAGCTATGATTTCTTGTGACTTGCAAAAGTATTCTACATAAAAATATTTAATGTAACAATATTATCTGCATTTTACACATTATAAAAATGAGGCTCAGAGGGATTAAATGACTTATCCAAGGTCATATAACCAATGAGTGTTAGAGGCAAAACTGGAATGAAGTGCATTAGATTCATAGTTCTGACTTTGAATTTATTTCATACTGCAGACAGCTGAGCAATAGAACTTAGTTTTCTTTCCTAATTGTAGTCTTAACTTATTAATTCCATAACAAGCAATTTCTGACAGAACTATTTGTGAACTACGTATTTACTTATTTTAATTTGTTTAAGCATCACTTTGGGAAGGAGGACCATCTCTTTATACTGAGATTCATATGAGTTCACTGGGAGTCCAGATGCAGAATATTGCTATGTTATATATCTTGTATATTTAAAATCATCTCTTAGTGACCATAATACCATTATGATTATTGTTATTATCACTGAGTATATGGGGATACAATGGCAGACCAAATGATCTGCTATCTCTGTCCACTGCAAAGCTCATTATATAAGCAAATAATCATGGACATGTATGCATGCAATGGTGATGTGCTCCATGAATCAGAGTTGCAGAATATGAAGATAGTCTATAGTAGAGATAGTTGAGAGAATAATATAGGTCAGGGAAGTCCTTCTTGAGGAAATAATACTTGAGCAGAGATTTAAAAAATAAAATGGTGCTTATCAGAAAAAGATGGCAAGCATGAGCACTCCATGGGATTAAGCAACACAGAAAGTATAAAAGACTGGAAGAGACCAATATAGTCAGAGGGGAAGGAATGAGATGAAGAGGGGATTAGATGAGGGAGAATATAGGCATGGACCAGATCATGTAAGACTTTCAGGTTATGTTAAGTAGTTTCCTTGTTCTATTCAAAGATAAATGGAGATCCATAGTAGTAACCAGGGAGTGACATAATCAGATTCTGATTTTGAACCATCATTCTGGTTGCAGTGAACAGAATGGGATGGAAGAGGGACAGCTGTTGGTCCATGTAGACAAGTAAGGTGACTATTACAGTAGTAGATAAGATACCTCAACTTGGGTCATGGAGGATGAGATGGAGAAAAGTGGACAGACGAGATATATTTGGGAGATAAAATCAATAGGGCTTGGTGAAGAACTGGATATGGGGAGTGATGCATAGGGAACCTCAGAGTTGCTATCTTGGCTATTGGTTGCTAACAGTGAAACAGGTACAGTAGAACAGAATCAGGATTTAGAGGAATTATAATGAGTTTTGTTTTGATATGAAGAGTTTAAGGAGATTTTGAGACATCCAACAGGGATCGTTTAGGAAGCATTTGGATAAATAGGTCTGGATAGAGTGACGTATATCTGTGGTTCATCTTCATTAAGGATAATAGAAATTATATTATCATATTATTCTCTAAGAGAGTATAATGTGAAAAGAAGAGAGGGTCTAGAATATAGCCTTCAGGAAATCCAGCTTTTATAGGCCAGGTAGAGAGGATATGCCTGGCAAGGAGCCAGAAAAGGAGGAAAATCGGGAGTTCGCTATGTCGCAAGCAGGACATGATTCAAGAAGGAGGAAGAGGCCAATGACAATAGGTGATGGAAATATCGAGTAAGATGAAAACAGAAGAATATCCTTTGGCCTCAGTTACAAGGAATTCATTGGCAGACTTAATGAGGGCTGTTTCTGTGTAGTGACAGGGCTGAATCCAAACTTGGGAGAGATGAGAAAAGGAGGAGGCCAGACTAGATCCTCTCTAAAGTCCCTTCCAATTCTAAAATAATATAAAGCTATGATTTCATGCTACTAGCCAGAGACTCCCTTTGTCACAAGTTTCCCTGTTCCTGCTTTATACTACAGCTCTGTTGTTGAAAGAAAGTGATTCAAAAAGAATGTATTACTTTAAGCATCATTACAATCTTAAATTTGGGATAAATCATTTTTATCTTCATTTACATGTATATTTTCTTTTGGAAAGAATTTTGAGCACAAAAAATCTTGTGTGATTTTTCCATATAGCACACTAATTGAAGAAATATATTTCCAGGAATTGATTTAACTTTTTGGGTCAGGACTGCAGGGATAAAACCAGGTTTAGAGTTTCCATGTGAATGAATTTGGAAGTGAACAGATTTGAAGCTGTAGTTCAGGGATGTCTCACACTAGACCATACTGTTTTCCTTTTAAATTGAATCACTTTTTCTAGACACTGAGAGTTAAGAAACACAACCAAAGAACTGATTTTGTATGTAAGCAGAATGCTTGGGCTGCTGCGTTTCATCTAAAAAGAGGTTCCAATATTCTGTCTTGGCAACATAGAAATCTGGTGAAAGGGCATATACACCCTTGCTATTCAAAGTGTGATCTGTGGGCCTGCAGCATCAACTTTGGCTAAAATCTTGTAAGAAATGCAGAACTCAGGTCCCAAGGCAGATCTGTTGTGTCAGAATTTGCATTTCAATAGGATCTTCAGGTGATTTATATTAACATTAAAAGGTGAAAATAACTGCATTTTTAGAATTCTTTGTTACTCTGCTATGATTTTTTAAATTGATCAAGGACAAGTAAGTCATTTATGGACTAAAAATTAATTATATTATTTTGTTTAAAAATTAAGTCCTGTGGTGGAAGACCAAAGTGACTAATGAGACAAAAAGTTACTCACCCAACTCATGGTAGGACATTCAATTTTTCATTCCCCCTTTCCAAAAGCTGAACTGAATTATCTACCCTTCCTTTTGTTCTTAATAATAAAATTTGTAAATTTAATTTGTGGTAGCAGTGTTAACTCTCATGCTTTCCTACAGGATTTACAAACTTTCATTATTTTCAGTCTCTAGCGAACATAGGAGAAAACCTACACTTTATTACATGACTTCCTTCCTGGTGATTAACATTTGGAAAGGGCAGATGAAACTCAAGACCCCAGTCTTTTTTTTTTTTTTTTTTTTTTTTCTCCATTTCTAACATGGAGCCCTGTTCTAACCTTTACCGGGGGCAGGAAAAGATTACTACTGCCCCCTGCTGGTCCATTGTCTTTTTTTTTCCTTCTCTACAAATCTGTGACTTAAGAGGATGCCCAAGGATTTTGAGCCACTGAAGAAAGTCCAGTGGAAGGGGTTTTCCCTAGTAGAGGGATAGACAGATCCTTAGGGAACAGGCGGTCAAAATAAAATGAAAACACTCAAGAGGTAAGGAAGGCATAAAGGACTTCTAAATTAAATTATTGATCCTTATGAACCTTGTTCTGTACATGGGCTTCTCTATGCCAAGCAAATGTCCCCTCCTCTTCAGCACAGGGCTTCACTTTTGCCTCTGATTCCCATTGATAAGAAGTGAAATATCCACATCCTTATTGTAGTTTCAGTACTCCAAATCCTGTTCTGTTTCCCTAATTTTCTTTCCTCATGTTGAAACCTTATTCCCTTCTCTTTTCTGCTTCAAAGTCCCATCCCGCCCACCCACAGACAGACCAGCATTTCCAGGAAGCTCAGACCCCAGCCTCTCTCACCCTGCTCGTCTCTCCTGACCTCTGCTCTCCTCTTATCGTAATCTCGCTCACTTCAGCACCCCCTCGCTGAATGGCAAGTCACTCTTTGCCTTTGAACGGCAGGCACATTCCCTCATGAATGCCTCTCCCGGACCCCCGCCCCAAGCTCCTGAAAAAGGAAACATGCGCACTTCAGAGCTAGGAGCTGTCCGAGTGCTGAAATTTATAGGCTGGGTAAGATCACGTCTCCGTCTTTTTCTGTAGCCCTCATTCCAGCACAGGATCTCAGCAATTTCTCCCTCTTCCCCTCAAACACTCCAGCGCGTAGAGTCCTTTCTTCTCTCTCATTTACAACTTCTTTTTAAAAGAGAACATTTTCTAGAGGAAAGGGCTTTGTTAAACAGAAAGGATATAAAACAAAAGCCACAGCAACCCGACTTCCAGCATGGCATTGTCACCAGCCCCCTTTGCATGGTGATGTGATTAAGGTAGCAGCATTTTTATTATTCAGGAAAAGCAGCTGGGGGATTCATCAGTTCTGAGGCTTTGTCTTTCCTGGGCTAACTGATGGTCCTGAGCCTCGGTTTGACCTGACCATGATGCCCAGGACTGGCACTTTTTGTTTTTTCTCAGAAAACTGTACAAACCCAAATCTCTTTTTGATTTTCAAAGAAACTCGATTCCTGCTAGATTTTGAATCTGGACAATAAATAGATACTTTGTCCTAGCTTCTTTCTGGAATCATTTCGGGATATTTTTTCACAAGCATCACAGAAACAGGAATGAACCGGCAGCTAGTGAACATTTTGACAGCCTTGTTTGCATTTTTCTTAGAGACCAACCACTTCAGGTAGGTGAAACGACTTTGCATGTTGATATTTTCCACATGAAACTGTTTGAACGAGAAAGTGTCATGCAATTATCTATTTTGTCCTGTTCTTTGGATCACATTATTTTTATTTTATAGAGGAGAGTTAAATTTCTTTTGTTCATTTAAAAAGCTTAATTATTGTGGGAGGGTGGTAAATTTTCACAAAAGCAAGTTTTATGTTGCATAGCTGCACTCTGCATTTCAACGCACATTTTCACAGCCAATGTAATATTAAGGTAGTCTGATGAGTTGCATGCTCTTTACATTTCTATATAAGGCTGATATTTTTGCTTTCAAATTCTTCTGGAAATAATTTAAAGGGATTACTGGGTACAATGTTTTTCATATGCTGGAAGTGATTGGATTAATTTGTCAGGAGCACGATCATTTAATATAAAAATATACAAGAACCCTAATTCTCAGTCAACTTGGGACTTCTATTATATTTCATCAACTAGAAGCATACTATGAGAACTGCAATTCAGGAATTTTCTTGAAACATCAGATATCTCTTTTTACCACAATTCTATCATTTAGTCTAGTTGAAAATTGGTTGCCTACCAAAATTTAATTAATATGACATCTTTGTATTTATGTCTGCATGATGAGTGGAGTGTGCATAGTTAAAATAAGTGAGAAATCATTATTTGCATGCTTTCATTTTCTACATAATTTACTAATTGTCAAATCAATTGACATCTCAAAATATTAATTTTATTGCCAGTAAATGAAATAGCCATGTAATGGCAGAGTCTAAGATAAGATAGAGATAGGAGATGCTCTTACAACAAAGTATAGAACTCTACCTTTAATTTTCACCAAATTTTATGGTATTTTTTCACAGAACCAAGAGAAATGGAACACATAGAAATAATGCTATGAATACTGGGAAAACCCACTATGTTCCTTTCAGGTTTACACCTTCTACTCTGATTAAGAAAGATTGTAGGCTGGGTTTTATTAGAATCATCATCATCATCATCATCATCATTTTCATCACTACCACCACCATCATAATCAAATAATACTTGATTAATCAGATGATCTGCATATGGGAATGTGAGTATTTCTGGATGATTGTATCAATTTTAACTCCTACCAAATGCTTATATCATCTTTGCACTTAAATTCAATGCCTCTTCTTTGAAAAACTGGCAAGAATGTGGTATTTCCTTAGTGACAGAATTAACAAGATTGTTAAACTATTGGAAACAAAGCTTTTAAAATACATACTTCAGTGAAGAAATCAACATATTCAGTCAATCACTATGTATTTTGAAAGGATTTATTTTGTTACAAACCAAATATACTCTTCTTACAAGCTCTTTATTACTTTTAACATGAACATGAAAATCTGAGAGATTTTCCATTCAACTTTAGTGCTTTTGATAATGAAAAAGACAAAACGACTTAGAAGTGTTTTTTCACTAATACTAATTGGAGAGTTGACAATGCAAATGTTCATATATAAATGACAACTGATAAATTAATGGGAGTAACACACATAATCATTGTTGACCTATTTTAAATGAAGTTAAAATTCCAAATGAAGATTCTCTTTTAAATATCACACTGGAAAATACTAATAACTAATAACTTTAATAGAATCTACCAGGTGAGAAAATAAGCAATATGATAATTAATTGTAGTGTTTCATTTGTTCAGCCTATCATATTAATTATGAAAGGTAGAGGATTTATATTTAGGACTGGAATGATGGAACAAATTTTTAAAAGCATGAGAAAATGATTTTAAGTCATATGAATTTCTACATTATCCTTTTCACTTCTCTGATAACTCTACAAATAAATAACTTTAAACATCCATAAAATCTACAACCTAAATCTATGTTCATTGTCAGCCGAAGCATTTTATGGTTAAAGTTTGGAAACTTGGGAGGTATGGATTTATACTTCTCATCATGTAAAGTTAACTTTAGACCATATATAAGTTCAGAAGTTGACCAAAAAGTTTATATTTTTCTTCTCACTAATATATCAAATATCTTTACCAAAATGTGATGCAAACATTTTGTATTAATTCTCAGCAGCTGAGAATGGAATTGTTGCTAAAAGAGTTAATGATGTGTTTAGGGCGGCTTTCTGCAAAGACCATGACTCCAGGTCTGGAAAACAACCTTCGCAGACCCTATCTCCTTCAGATTTCTTGGACAAATTAATGGGCAGAACATCAGGATATGATGCAAGAATCAGGCCAAATTTTAAAGGTAGGTTCCACTTAAACTTATGTTAAGGCTTTGAGAAACCTTAGGTATTTGAATAGTTTACTCAGAAAAAAAATATTTTCATGCTTTTTATTGCAAAACAGAAGCAAAGAGTATGGTATTCATTTTTTTCTGACACTTTAAAAATTACTTAGTGATTTAAATATCTTAAATTTTATTTGTCACTTGCCATGCTTATAAACTTTCCTTGTTTGTGCTTCATTCCAAAAATAACACTAGTGGCAGAGATTATTGCCACAGTCCCTATTTTGTCTTATGTGGGTATGTGGCTGGAAGTGAATACAAGAGCAAAAGATTGACATGACTTGTATAAACATCTACCAGGATGCATGACAGGTTCAATAATTTCACCAAAATATGTCGTTTTGGTTTTAAATATCAACATCAAAGTGAAATTTAAATCTCAGATAAAATGTGCCATTTTGCACACTTTCAGGCCTTTTTAAAGATTTAGGCTTTGTGAGAAGAGGCTCTAATTTAACACATCAGAAATTTTTGATTCCCACTTGCTTAAAAATTCCTATTGTTTATTTGAAGTTATTTATCCTGAATTAGCAAAGATTATAGGATTTGTAAATGCACATGTGAAAGATGGTAATTTCTTTGTTCAATTAGAAGCAAATGGAAGTTTTCTGTTTTTGTTCAACTTTACAAAAATGTAGCTAATAGTCTGTAGATATTGTTTTATACATTTGGTTTACTTTTATTCTAAATTAAAAAGCTGTATAAGAACCAATTATTAATAAAACAAGTTGTTTAATGCTTTTGTTTTTTAAATATATTTTTAAATGGCAGCTGTCATTTTGTTGAATTTAGTTGAATTTATCATAATGTATTGAGAAGTGTTTATAATATTTTATAAAAGTATAAACCTATCATATTCTAGATATTGTGCAGTAATTCATACATCACCTTGGTTTTACATATTAACAACTTCATTTCGTTGCTTTCCTTGAGTTTTGATTAATTTTTGTTATTGGCAAATATAAGCATGAAAGCTAAATTCTAAATTCATTTTTTAAGTGCTACACCTCTGAATATACCCAGTTTTGGATACATTTCATAAAAATATGCTCGAATTTTGGCAAAACAAGTAATTTTATTTTAGAGATTTCCAAAAGAGAAAACTGAACTAAGTTTAGAGCTCAATTTTCCTGAAAAAAATCTTCAAGTTCACTCCATTTCCTGTAACATTGTGGTCACTGCTTTGGAAGTCAATTTGGAATAAAATCATATGAGTAATAAACCAAGAATCATCTTTCAATGGGATTTCTCATTCACACATTTATTCAATAAAGTCTGAACTAATGGTCGGGTACTTTGGAAAACTGAAGATGAAACAGGTTTGTGTGCTCCCATCAAAAATTTCAGGGTAGGGCAAGAGAAGATGTAACATGAATACTATAGTATTCCATAGAAATAGTTAAGCACTCTCAGGAAGTATACATAAAATACTACAGAATTCCAAGAAATGGAGAGATAATTTCCTATTAAGCAATTCATGAAAAGCTTCATATATAAGGTCTAGAGACAGCAAATTGTTCAAGTTTGTGAGCATTTTTGTTTGATAGCAGTTACTTCTACACATTGCTGTCAAGAAATAATTTTTCAAAAGTGCAGAAAAGTGCAAAGGGTAATAAAACAAATATCCATGTTGCCCTTGTGACTTTACATGGCCACAGAATGAGCCATCATTCCTAGCTTTTTTTTTCCTGAGTATTGTGGGGATATCACTCTTTGGAAATGACATTTATCATGGTTCTAAAGGGTAAATGAATAAAAAGAAGGTCAGGGTTAGTAAGGCATAGCCACATTTTTGCAAACTATTCACTACATAAAGGCCTACATATAGAATATTTTAATGATCATAAAAGAAAAATGAGGTGGGTATCACTTAAGATTCTAAAATTAACGAAGTTCACTGAATTTTATCTCCCTGTCCCTTTAAGTCTCCACTTCAAAGAACACTGCTATTCCTTCATAAAATTTATTTATATATCCCATTTATATCCCATTAGTTCCCTAACATTTCCCAAAATTCTCTTTATTCTGGGGAGTTTGATTTTCCAATGTCAAGGATTCCCCACTATTTTAAAGTAAAATGAATTTCCTTGCTTGGTGTTCCCATGGAACTTTGTATGTCTAATGTGGTCATTTTACATATTTAAACTTTATAGATTCATGTTACATTGTATTTGAAAGGACAGGTAGGCTCCTTATTTATATATATATGCACGTGGAATATTGGTGGTATAAGGGCGAGAATTTATCTTTTTCTCCAGAATGAGGAAATAACCAAGAAATAACCAAGAAAGAGAGTGAAATGCACATCAGCTATGAAGATTAATGCTTCCAATTAGTTATAGAAGTTGAGGGTGAGAAATTTGGCAGTAGTCTTACAGGTGAACAAAAAGAATCTTAGCTAAACTGAAGAGAAAGAAATAAAAGTCAGAGCTATTAGGGAACTTGAAGCAGAGGCTTGGAAGAACAGTATCATACTTATCACACTTATTTAGGAATGTATAAATGACAAATTTTATATATTAGGCAGAAAAGAAGACTGAATTGAATTACATTATTAAATGTAATTGCATCTAGAATAGTGTTAGTCTTCCTATAAATGCCCCAAAGCAAATTGGCTACTATAACAATAAACATGATAATGACAATGTTTACAACAACAGTGGTTAATAAGTAGACAAAAGGGCAAAATTTGACCATAAGAATAAAAGCAAGAGCCAAATATTGGCTGTTGAGGTAAAGAGAATGAATATTCTAGAAGTCTTATTAAATATTAGCATATTTATGTTTTCCTTGCTACCATGCATTGGCAAGAGAGAAATAAATGCATATGCATAATTTTTCTTATTGGAAAGAATTTTTCTACATCTTTCAAGTCAGTAAAATATTGTGTGTCTATTCCATATCCTTGATGGGCTCTGAAAGATGTCATAATGGGCATATATACATGAAGGAAGATGGATGTAAGCTAGAAAAAGAAACCAGAAATGATTCAGACTTAGGCTGTGTAATTGAGAGACATTCTTAGAAACTATAGGAAAAAATAGCCTTTCTGATATGCTGAAGTACAAGTGTATAAACAAAGTCATGAGTCAGAGTTGCCAATTGAATTCCATACAGACACTGATCGAACCTTGTCAAAACATAAATTTTCACAATTTCCAGTTCAGATAAAAACACAGCTATCTATGTGTGCTCACAATTACCCAGTCCTAAAACCCATGGCAAATGTTGATTCTATATCAACAGAGAAGCCTCTTTCCCCTCTTGTGTGATTTGTCTGGTTTCAGTTAATTTATCACTGTGTTATTCCATCATCCTATCAGGTATTCCTTCATCAGTATTATTGTATCTTGAAAATGTCACTTTAAACATTAAGCTTTTAATTGAAATGCTCAAACCTGGAAAAAAATGCATTAGTTCTGTTTCTCTCTTTTTGAAACAAAGCCTTTATCTACTTTAATGAAATTTTCTTTGAAAATAAAATTAACATAGACATATTCTGAATTTCATCCCAATGTGAATAAATATGTTTCATCCCAATGTGAATACTATAGTATTGTTTGGGGGTTAGGACCTGAAATAGATAATAGCAGGAGATAATTATTCATTCCACTTCTTTGTGCATGCCATGCGAACTAATCTTTTCCACATCTAGGGACCTAAGTCTGAAAGTATGATGTATGACATTAAAACCTGCATTTGCATGCAGTATGATTTACAGCAATCTCAAATGAGTATTTCAAGAAGTTTTCAGATACAAGTAGAACTAGATTGTCTTCCATGAAACCAGAGGTTTTCAGGTTTTTGGCCCTTAGCAATTCTTTTTTTCTGCTGTTAAGTGGAGTTTAGGCTCAAATGTGAATATCAACCCCTGAGTGGATACTTGAGCACATGTCTAGCAGGGACACTTGGGAAGGATGCTTCTCTTATGACAATGCAGCCACAGAGTGATCATTTATTTCATCAATCTGGTGGATGTGGGCTTCAGACTTTACTATAGATCCTATGAAAGAGAAATGAATAGACAAGTGGAAGCTAAGAAGAAAAAACAAATGTGTATGGGGAGATTTCATGAAAACAGAAGGGAGATAAACAGAATAGAGTAGATGAAAGGAACCAAAGGAAAGGGGAAATACTGGAGAATATTTGCCAAATTTTATTGTTATATTATATGTATGTATGAATATGTAACAACAAATGCCATGATTATTTACAACTATAGTGTACCAATAAAATATGGAAAATTCTACTTAAAAGAAGAAAGAGGAACAGAATGAGTATCTGAAGCATTAGACTTGAGTACAGAATGTAGTAGAAGTCCTCTGGCATCTGAAAGGGTAGAGCCATGGTCATGTTGAGATTGTGGTTTTATTAGAAACTGAAGAAAACAATTGTCTTACTTATATATCACCTTGATGGAGATTATGGAATTCTCTGGACAATCCATTGGATAGTTGCCTTCTTCACTGGAGAATTCCTGGACCTCCCTTAATTAACCAATAGGCTTGAGGTAAATTGCCCCTTAACTACTGAGAAGGGAAAAAACAATGAAACAAAACCAAAGTTGAAACATATTAGAGTCATTGTTAGGAAGTACAAAGAAAAATGGGTTTTCAGATGTTTATAAATGTCAAGCCTGAGAGATTTGTCAATTGTGAAAATTTTAAAGGATATGAATATAGCATATGATTTTTGAGACTTTATCTTTTGCTTATGATAACAACATCCATTTCAACAGGTCTAGAATTAAGCCCAATTAAGCCCAATTGCAAGAATCAACATTTACATTAGGGAAAAATTGCTCTTGGCCAAATACAAGGTGATAGCTATCAGTGGGGCTGTTCATTGAAGAAACTAGAAGATGAGAGAAATGAAACAAAATTTCATGACTGAAAGTATAATGGATTTATTTTAGTATACATTACCTTGAAAGTACACATGAAATGCTTATATATCTGCCTTCCAAAGTATATATAATATGGAGGAATATGTATGTATAGTATGTCTATATATATATATATATGTATATATATATGCATATACTATGCTTGTACATGCATTAGACTATCTGTGAAAGAAACACAGTGTTGACTTCTGAGAAATGGGAATGGATGCCAGGGGGACAAGGATAGGAAGAAAAATTACTTCTGTCTGCATGCCCCTTGACTTGGATTATCATATATATTTTCAATTCAAAAGGAGAATTAGCTGCAAAGTACTTATAGAGAGGCAGTCAAGGAAAGTCCTCTCTTGGGTAACAGGACCCACTGTTGCAGAAGCACAATAACATGCATGGGGCTCCCAAAATACCCCAAAGCTTTTTTGAAATTACCTGCCCAATATACTTCCTCAACTAACTTGCTACTACCATGGCTAAAATTACAGTGCTATTGTTTCTGTTCTCACATTGAAGTTTTATCTCATATTAAATCCATGATGGAATGACAATGAACCTAATCAGCCACTTTCTCCATAAATTTTATTTACATAGCCCATTTATAACACATCGATTACCTAACATTTCCCAAAGTTCTCTTCATTTCAGGGAGCTTGATTTTCTGATGTAATGTATTCCCCATTATTTCTAGTTTGAACTTAAGGAAGAATACATGAACCCTAGGCATTTTAGAATATGATGATAGGATATAAAAAATGGGTGAAAATGTTACTGAAAAGAAAGACTGAAACACAAAAAAATTTATATATGACAGTTTTGTCCAAGAATGTTATAATGAAGATTTTTGAACATCCCAAATCCTCTGGTTGTGTTACAATTTATTTTTGCTTTTTATGTGCTACACAAACACCAGTCAATACATTGGAAGATACTAGACTCCAACCATGGGCCCACAAGATACTTGTCAGTGATTTGAGGTGGAATCAAGAAGAAAGTATAAACAAAAGTCTATTGAACTCTGGCAAAGCATATTCCAATAGGTTTGTCAGTATGTCTTCCATTTCATGGTGACAGGGTACTACAGAGAAAACAACCCTAGACTTAGATCCAGAAAACTCATATTCATGTTCTTGTTTAGTCACTTTTGAGAAAAGGTATCTTCACACCCATCCATGCCTAAAATTTTCTTCTGCCTTTCCCTGACTCATATGGGTTGTTCCAAGGATCAAATGAGATCATACACATGAATGATTTTTTTATGATTATCATAAATAGTTTGAATTATTATTACCACTCTGCCATTTTTCTTTTATAAATAACATGATGTATTGCTTAAGCTTATCCTTCATAGTGATTGGGTCCTCATGTTTGTTTGATTTTTTAAATTAAAAGAAATGAATCAGAAAATTCTAGCATCTTATATTCCTAATATAGTAGCCATAGGGTATATTCCATATGTCTCAGTTGGTTTTCTCTTTATTAGTTCAGTGGGAAATTTTTCAACTCAACAGGGTTAACTCATATTCCCAAATATGAAACAAAGAGGAATTCATTTATGGGAAGAAATTATCTTTCTCTATTCAAATTCCATCTTGGATTAGTTCCTTGGATTAATTTAAAAATTAAGGCAAGTAAAAGATACAGAATAAATTTCATTTGTGCATAAAAAGGGGAACCCTAAATTTAACTGAAGATAATATGATTTTCATTCTTCTTGTCCAGTTACTATAGTTACAAGTTTTATTACACAAAATTAATGAATTAACTTCCTATTTTAGAATAAGTATTTTAAAGAGGGCATTTGATCTTTATGATGTGGCAGGTTAGCAGCACCCAATATGGAAGACTATAATCTTTGAGAAAGTATTGTATTACTCATTGGTTGATTCTGGGTAACCCTATATTATTAATTTGCTTTATTGAAAGAGCCTGGGCTGGGGAGATAGCTCAGTCGGTAGAGTGCTTGCCTTGCAAGCACAAGGCCCTGGGTTCGATCCCAAGCACCACAAAAAAAAAAAAAAGAAAAAAGAAAGAGCCTAAACATTTTATCCTGAGTTCAATAGAGCTTGCTGTTCCTTCTTATCCTGAAGGAAAATTCATTCCATTTTGCTGATAATCAGAGGCATCATTTATAAAAAGATAACAACATCAATATCAGGGTATCCTTGTACTTAGTGACTGGACAATATAATGTATTCAGTTAGATCAGTTTAGGTTTAGAATGAGAAAAGATAGTCATTGGTTTGTTCTTGATATTATTGAATACTTTTTCTTGGTATGTTGAATCAGGCAATATTTTGGAATAGGATCTTAAAAATACTTATAAAGCTAGGGATGGTGGTACATGTCCGAAATCCCAATGGCCTGGAAGGCTGAGGCAGGAGGACTGTGAGTTCAAAGCCAGCCTCAGAAACTTAGCAACTTAGTGAGACCCTGTCTCTAAATAAAATACAAAAAGGCCTGGGGATGTGGTTCAGTGTTTAAGTGCTCCTGGGTTCAATTCCTAGTACAAAAAAAATACTTATGAAAACATATCTGATCAAGCCTCACAAAAAGGTCTTTGGAAGCATTGTGAAATACTCTTGGAGTTAATACCTAAGAGGCTGTTCTAACTGGAGAATGCTGCATTTGGTCATTGACTTCTTCCCTGAGAGGGCTACTCTGAACACTTGTGACTGATTAGAGTCACTTTCAGTCATGTGAAAGCCTCTAAAGGAAGGATACAAGCAAAAGACAATAGTTCTTTAAGTGATACACTGAAATACGCAGGACATTTAGGAACAAAGTCATAGAGGGAAAAGAGGGGTGGGAGAGGTGGGGAGGAAGGGAAAAAAATAACTAAATGAATCAAACAGCATTACCCTATGTAAATTTATGATTACACAAATGGTATGCCTTTATGCCATGTACAAACAGAGAAACAACATGTATCCCATTTGTTTACAATAAAATAATAAAAAAAAAGAAATCTTTCATAGGTAAATAACCTATGGAGAGGAAGAGATGCCCCTTTGCAGTTAATTTTCTTTGAAACCACTATTAAGTTTTCAAAAAGTCTGCAAAAAATTATAAATCAGTGTCTACCTTATTAGATTTTTTTCAAGAGTAACATGAACAAGGCCTGTAAAGTACATTATCAAGCCAAGCAAAAATGTTTAAGGGTTATACTGCTTTTCAAATTAATAATAAAAATGTATCTTATTTAGAAAAAAAAAAGAACAAAGTAACTAGATTACCTTCTTGGAGTCTAGTCTATCTATCCAACAAAGATAGTCATGAAGTAAATACAAGAAGGGAGCTGGATCTGACTCATACCCTGGCTAATGTACCCACTGTTCAATAATGAACATAAGTATACCAAACGGTGGCTCCGTTTTATGAACACATTCATCCAAAAGGCCAAAATAAATCTTGAATTGAATAAAAATATGGAAAGTCCATAGGTAATTATCTTGTACGTGACTGGAGAAGTCTTGTTTTTTAATTCTTCTTTTTCTCTGATGGGAGTTACATACTTTCTTGAGGGGTAAAAAGTCACTTTTGCCTATGCATTAGGAAAGCAATAGAATAAATTTGTCAAGTGAGCACGTTTGTACAAAAAAGTTTCATATGAAGGTTTTACATCATTATATTTGAAACTAAACACATAGTTAGTTCATTTGTTCATACCTTCAATAAGTAGTGAGTAGTTGCTATGTGCCAAGGAATATATTAGGAGCTATGTATACAGTGCTAAACAGAAAGAGAAGTTTTAAATATCAGTTTTCACTACTACTATCTCACTTCAATAAAGACTGGAATATAATTTGCTTAATCATCCAGTATCTTTGCAGGAATGAGATGGCACACTTCAACTGGGTGTGAGAAGTTTTAGAAAAACTGTCTCCCAAAGGTAGAGTATTCTAGGACTATCAATAGATGAAGAAGCAAGGGAAGGAGTAGTTATCTACTGAAAGCAGCTCTATAGAGAAGTCACTCAATGAAAACTGGGGACAAATGTGGTCAATCTGTGTTGTCCTAGCAGGGAGAAAGCCAGGGAATAAATATACTGACCTTGCTTTCCTCCTGCTTTGCATTCTTCTGTGGGAATGTTTCATTGACTAAATCCACCTAGTGGTCATAGGGCAAGAAAGACAATTGATGGAAATCCTGAGGATCACCTTCTCAGAATACAAAGAACAGAGAAAATAAGAGAGTGTCTCTGGGGTGGGGAAATGAAAGATAACCAGCAAAAATGTCAACTTATCAGCAAATTCACCTCTCAATCTTCTGATGGTTAAGGAGACATTTCTAAAACCAGTGACAAGTTTAGTGAACTTTCATTTATCAGTCTGAGAAAAAAGGGAAGTGAGAAAATATATTTGGATATATTACTCTAATAGTTAAATGCTACTTCTAAAAGCAGAGAAGAGAGACTATAATGTAATGTGATAGTTCTGTCTCCTAAACAGAAAACTGGAAGAGTTGTAATCAACAAATTCAAGTGTATGTGTAAGTGTGTGTGGCGTGTATGAGAGAGAGAGAGAGAGAGAGAGAGAGAGAGAGAGAGAGAGAGAGAGAAGTGCAGAGGCAGGAGGGAGAGAAAAGAGGAGGGATAGAGGAAAAGAGAAAGAATGAGGTAGAGAGGGGATGGGGAAAATGTGAGGGAGAGAGAAATTGTGAGAGAGATCTATCTTCTTATGCATCATATGCAATTGACATAGTTTCCTTTCTATGTGATTTAGTATGCTTGCTAATATTGATCTGTTTGTCCTTACAGTTATTCCCTGCAGACTCCCCATGATGGGATATATTGTGGGCTTAGATTTTAACACAAGATTTAAAATGCTAAGTCTCTTTAGAGTAGTATCTTTGAGACATTCTTCTGGCCATGCTATTTTGTTCTATGTAGGTCTGGGAGTGTTAGAAGAAGATAAGTTTGGGTGGGGGGCAGTTAGAAAAGCATGAAGACCAAGAACAGAGTAGGGTCCATTTTCAGGAAATGGTGGCTGGTATGATTATGGCACCTGAATTACAGCTACTTACTGTGGCAATTCTGCTACTTTAGGGAAACCCCAGAACCACTTGGCCATAAAATTTTTCTTTCATTTTTAAAACTCAAGTGTATAATAAAGATAATATAATCAATCTTCTGGTTCTTTTACATTTAAATTCTTCAAGATGTTGATTCCTGAGAACAACTCATGTCTGAAAAGGCAGTCCAAACTTCTTTTATCAGGCATTCTCTTAGAAAAAGTAGGAAGAAGGAAGCAAAAAAATTTTTAGGAAAGGGGAAGCAGAAAAACCCTTTGCCTCTAAATGTATGCAGAAGAGACCTGTTAATTTATCTTTGAACCCCAGAGTCTCTAAACAGTGAGTGATGTATGCATTGGCAGATCACACTGTAACAACTCAAGTTAAATTGGTATATATATATATATATATATATATATATATATATATATATAAAATGGAGTATTACTCAGACATTAAAAATGATTTTATGACATTTGAAAGTAAATGGATGGATCTGGAGACTATCATGCTATGTGAAATAAGCCAATCCCAAAAAAACAAAGGTTGAATGTTCTCTCTGATATGTGGAAGCTAACCCACAATAATTAGTGTGAGGGAGGGGAAAATAGAAATTCAGAGGATTAGACAAAGGGAATGTGGAAAGTATCTGACATAATTTTCCTATGTACATGTATAAATATATCACAGTGAATCCCACCATGAGGTACATCCACAAGACTGGGGTCCTAATTAGAATAAGATATATTCCATGCCTGTATAATTAAATCACAATGAACTCTACTGTCATGTATAACAAAAAGAACCAATAAAATTTTTAAAATGTGATTCAGAATAATTGATAACCATACAGTACAATTCTCACAGTAGATTCCTTGTGTTCTGTTTGTTACTTTGAATTAACTCTGATTTTGCTACATGGGCTTTGAATAAAGTATGCAAAATCAAAGATTTTAGAATTTAATATGAAAATAAGTGACCAACCAGATATATTTCCCAAAGCATGTTTTTCAGAGAGACCTGAGGGTCTTGTTTTCACCACAAAGAAATGATAAGCATTTGAGGAGATAGCTATGCTTACCTTGATTTCATACCCAATGTATCCATCTATTGAAATATCACATTACCCCATAAATATGTGCAATTTAATGTGTCAATTAAAAAAATAAAAGACTTTTTTAAAAAGGCACATCCTGGGCCCCCAGATCTCTCCAGGTCTACCTCTGTAGAATCTCTGGGTGGAAGGTCTTAGAATAGTAACTTTAACAAATTATTTCCTGAAGTTTAAGAACTCTAGGGCTAGAATGAGAAAATTTTGCTCCTGTATTTGAAGATTGATATCATCTTTATAGTATTTCCCCAAGATACCATGTGCCTAAATTGCCTTACCAAAAAAAGAGGGAAAGTTCCACAAGAGAAAGAAATCTAAACTGAGGTTCATGAGGCCTGGTTTTAACTCCAGTTTTTAAAAATGTTTTTATTAGTGCTTTATTATAATTATCATATAATGGTTATTACATTACACATAATAGTGGAGTTCATTTTGACATAATCATATATGCATGAAATATAATTTGCTCCAATTCAATCCCCTGAATTTCCTCTAATGCCAGTTTTGATAGCTGTGACCTGGAACATGGCACCTAAATTCTCTGAAATTCGCTCTTGTCATCTACAAAACAAAAGAACTGGTCCAAGATGTTGACTTCCAACTTTGATAGTCCCTGGTCCAGATAGTCTAAATTAATAACTTGTTTATGTTATTTTGTAAATTATTGATTTTCTTACAGAAGAGCTTAGATGAACTCAATCTTTTTGTTGCTGTTGTTCTTTTTAAATACACTTGACAGTGGGATGTGTTTTGACATATTATACATACAGGAGGGCAACCCATTCCAATTTTGATCCCATTCTTGTGTTGTACATGTGGAGTTTCACTGATCATGTTTCATATATGAACATAGGAAAGTTATGTCAGATTTATCCTACTGACTTTCCTACTCTCATCCTCCTCCCTCCCCTTCATTCCCCTTTGTCTAATTCAATAAACTTCTATTCTTCCCTCTCCCCCACACTCTCCTCACTCTTATTTTGTTGAACTCAGTCTTCCTAGAGAATTGGTCCCTCCTCTGGGAAATTATTAATCTTTCCAGAAGTTTTTACAGTTAACAATATCTTTTTTCAACTTCTAATACTACCAAGATGGTCATTCTTCTCTAGGATGACATTGGAAACTTATAAGAGGGATACTGAAGAAATTGGCCATTTACAATGTTTGCCTTGTTTTTGGTTTGGAGGTAGTAAATTCATTTATACAAAAGCTGCTTTTAGAAGAATAGATACCATGCTTTTTAAATCAGTGTTTGGCCAAAGATGTTCCTCAAAACACTAGCCTAAGAAATGTTACCTGATATAAGCTTTTAAATGTAAAATAAGTACTGGAAATTCTGTAAAATATCCTCTGAGAGGGACTCAATATTTATTACCATATAACAAAGCTTTAAGAAAGCTCACAGTAAAAATAAATACACAAATAGGTAAATATTTTTAAAACTTTTAAACAGAGATTTTCGCCATATTCATTTGATCTGAGAGTCTTTATAATGAGTAACAACTATGTCCTAGTGTCTTATGGAATAATTTGGAAAATGAAGTCTTGATAAAAATCCAGAAATCTAAAACTATTGCATTAAAAATGATGGAAAACCTAAATGTACATTAAATATGATGATCTGCTAGAAAGATAATATTCATAAAAGTGAGAAGCTTCTTCGTTCAGTAAATGAGGCTTTATTTTAATACATGGTCAACATTAGCATTATGATGCCCACAGAAAGTTACTCATTGAGTTAGAATATTATTGTGGGCCATATATGTACTGTTTCATTTATATGAGTAAGTAAACAAATGGTGGCATTTTGAAAAAAAAAAAACAACATTGAAAAGAACTTAGTCAATACAAAAAGATACATTGATCTAGTAATCATCTTCTGATTTAGTCTTTCTCATTCATGAAATGAGCAGAAATACATATTTAAATGAGTGGTCTTTAACTTTGAAACTGAAACATTATTTCTTTAGGAAGATATGACAAAGTTTCATACTTGTAGGAAGAATTTTTAAATTATCTTCTTTTTCAGGAAGATGCAAAAATGGGTTAATGTTGTGCTTATGCAACTTCCACAACTATTTGCTGAGAATTTTCCCCATAACTTCCTTTAAATTAAACTTCTAAAATTTGAATCTATGCTAAAAATGTCATTTAAAATTGAAATGATACAATATTTACCTCAACTTTTGTAGATTGAAGATTAGCCTCCTCACTAGTATTAAGATATATTTTAAATTGGTCTGCTTAAAAATTGATAAGGTCTCATATACTTAGATACATAAATTCCAAAAGACTATTGAAAATTGTTTTCAGTGGAGATGGATGCAAAGGAGTAATATCTTTGAATTTAAATATAATATATATTTTACTTATGTCTTACTAGTCCCTCTCTCATGCTTTCTCTGAAAGTGTTTGTCAAAGAAGCAAGCATGTTTTTTTCTTCCTATTTCTCTCTCCAGAGAGATTTGGATTTTTTTTATTGTAAACAAATGGGATACATGTTGTTTCTCTGTTTGTACATGGAGTAAAGGCATACCATTTGTGTAATCATAAATTTACATAGGGTAATGTTGGTTGATTCATTCTGTTATTTTTTTCCCTTCCCCCCACCGCTCCCACCACTCTTTTCCCTCTATACAGTCCTTCCTTCCTCTATTCTTGCCCCCCCTCCCTAACCCTAACTCTAACCCTAACACCAACCCCTCCCACCCCCCATTATGTGTCATCATCCACGTATTAGCGATATCATTCATCCTTTGGATTTTGAGATTAGCTTATCTCACTTTGCATGATATTCTCCAATTTCATCCATTTGCCTGCAAATGCCATAATTTTATCATTCTTTATGGCTGAGTAATATTCCATTGTATATATATACCACAGTTTCTTTATCCATTCATCAATTGAAGGGCATCTAGGTTGGTTCCACAATCTGGCTATTGTGAATTGAGCAGCTATGAACATTGATGTGGCTGTATCTCTGTAATATGCTGATTTTAAGTCCTTTGGGTATAGGCCAAGGAGTGGGATAGCTGGGTCAAATGGTGGTTCCATTCCAAGTTTTCTAAGGAATCTCCACACTGCTTTCCAGAGTGGCTGCACTAATTTGCAGCCCCACCAACAATGTATGAGTGTACCTTTCTCCCCACATCCTCGCCAACACATGTTGTTGCTTGTATTCTTGATAATCGCCATTCTAATTGGGGTGAGATGGAATCTTAGGGTGGTTTTGATTTGCATTTCTCTTATTACTAGAGATGTTGAACATTTTTCCATATGTTTGTTGATTGCTTGTAGATCTTCTGTGAAGTGTCTATTCATTTCCTTAGCCCATTTGTCGATTGGATTATTTGCATTCTTGGTGTAGAGTTTTTTGAGTTCTTTATAGATTTTGGAGATTAGTGCTCTATCTGAAGTATGATTGGCAAAGATTTTCTCCCACTCTGTAGGCTCTTTCTTCGCATTGCTGATAGTTTCCTTTGCTGAGAGAAAGCTTTTTAGTTTGAATCTATCCCAGTTATTGATTCTTGCTTTTATTTCTTGTGCGATGGGAATCTTGTTGAGGAAGTCTGGTCCTAAGCTGACATGTTGAAGATCTGGACCTACTTTTTCTTCTATAAGATGCCGGGTCTCTGGTCTGATTCTGAGGTCCTTAATCCATTTTGAGTTTAGTTTCATGCATGGTGAGAGATATGGGTGTAGTTTCATTCTGTTGCATATGGATTTCCAATTCTCCCAGCACCATTTGTTGAAGAGGCTATCTTTTCTCCATTGCATATTTTTGGCCCCTTTGTCTAGTATGAGAAAATTGTATTTATTTGGGTTTGTGTCCGTGTCCTCTATTCTGTACCATTGATCTACCTTTCTATTTTGGTACCAATACCATGCCATTTTTTTTACTATTGCTTTGTAGTAGAGTTGAAGATCTGGTATTGCGATACCCCCTGCTTCACTCTTTCTGCTAAGGATTGATTGCTTTAGCTATTCTGGGTTTCTTATTCTTCCAGATGAATTTCATTAATTGCTTGCTCTATTTCTGTAAGGTATGTCATTGGGATTTTAATTGGAATTGCATTGAATCTGTATAGCACTTTGGGTAGTATGGCCATTTTGACAATATTAATTCTTCCTATCCAAGAACATGGAAGATCTTTCCATCTTCTAAGATTTTCTTTAATTTCTTTCTTTAGTGTTCTGTAGTTCTCATTGTAGAGGTCTTTCAACTCTTTTGTGAGATTGATTCCCAAGTATTTTATTTTTTTCGAGGCTATTGTGAATGGGGTAGTTTTCCTAATTATTCTTTCCAAAGATTCATCACTTATGTATAAAAACGCATTAGATTTATGTGCATTGATCTTATATCCCGCTACTTTACTGAATTCACTTATGAGTTCTAAAAGTTTTCTGGTGGAATTTCCTGGTTCCTCTAAGTATATAATCATATCATCAGCAAATAGGGATAGTTTGAGTTCTTCTTTTCCTATTCGTATCCCTTTAATTTCTTTGGTCTGGCTAGAGTTTCAAGGACGATATTGAATAGAAGTGGTGAAAGAGGGCATCCCTGTCTTGTTCCAGTTTTTAGGGGGAATGCTTTCAGTTTTTCACCATTTAGAATGATTTTAGCCATGGGCTTAGCGTAGATGGCCTTTACAATGTTAAGGAATGTTCCAACTATCCCTATTTTTTCTAGTGTTTTGAGCATGAAGGGCTGCTGTATTTTATCAAATGCTTTTTCTGCATCTATCGAAATAATCATGTGATTCTTGACTTTAAGTCTATTGATATGGTGAATTACATTTATTGATTTCCTGATGTTGAACCAATCTTGCATCCCTGGGATGAAACCCACTTGATCATGGTGCACTATCTTTTTAATATATTTTTGTATGCGATATGCTAAAATTTTGTTGAGAATATTTGCGTCGATGTTCATTAAGGATATTGGTCTGAAATTTTCTTTCCTCGATGTGTCTCTGTCTGGTTTAGGTATCAGGGTAATATTGGCTTCATAGAATGAGTTTGGGAGGGTTCCCTCCTCTTCTATTTTATGGAATACTTTGAGAAGTATTGGAATGAGCTCTTCTTTAAAGGTTTTGTAGAACTCTGCTGAGAACCCATCTGGTCCCGGACTTTTCTTTGTTGGTAGGCTTTTGATGAGTTCTTCTATTTCATTACTTGAAATTGGTCTATTTAAATTGTGTATGTCCTCCTCGTTCAGTTTAGGCAATTCATATGTCTCTAGAAACCTGTTGATGTCTTCAAAATTTTCTATTTTGTTTGAGTACAGATTTTCAAAATAGCTTCTAATTATGTTTTGTATTTCAATCGTCAGACTCTTATGATTATACAGAGAATGAAGTAGAAGGTGGGGAAATAGCGAAGTTACCTTAGACTTAATGGATGAACACACATTGGTGAAGAAGTACCTGAACAGTTTGTATCAAACTAATCCATTATTATAATTAATATTATTATTATTTACTAATATTAATTATAAAAGTTAACGGATTTGATTGGGACATTTTCATGCAAGTATATGTTGTGCTTTGATCATATCCACTCTCCCTACTAACCTCTTTTGCCTTCCCTTCTCTCCCGTCTTCCTACTGTCCCTGTCCCATTCCATAACATTCCTTCTTCTATGTTCAGGTCATCTTTTTGTTTTGTTTTGCTTTTAGTTTTCACATATAAAATATGTGACAATTATCTTTCTGTGTCTGGCTTATTTTCTTTAACATGATAACTTCCAGTTCCATCTATTTTCACGCAAGCAATGTGATTTCATTCTTCTTTATGGCTGATTATTAGTCTATTGTGTGTATAGACCATATATTCTTTATCCATCGATCTGTTGATGGGCACCTAGACTCGAGTCATAACTTGGTTATTGTGAACAGTGCCACAATAAACATGGGTGTGCAGTTTTCTCTTTTGTATGCTGACTTAATTTCCTTTGGGTATGTACTCAGGAGTGGTATGTATGAATCATATGGTAGTTCTATTTTCAGATGTTTGAGAAGTCTCCATACTTTTTTCATAGTGGTTGTACTAAATTACAATCCTACCAATAGTATATAAGGGTTCCTTTTCTTCACATCCTCACCAGCAATTTTTCATTTTTGTTTGGTTGACAATAGTCATTCCAACTGGGATGAGATGGAATTTCACAGTTTTTATTTACTTTTCCCTGATGGCTAAAGATATTGAGATTGTTTTCATATATTTATTGGCCATTTGTACTTTTTCTTTTGAGAAGTGTTTATTCATATCTTTGTTCACATATTGATTGGATTGCTTGTTCTTTTGTTGCTGTTTTTTGAGTACTTTTTATATTCCAGATATTAATACTCTGTCAGATGAATAGCTGGCAAAGGAATCCTTCCACTCTGTTGGTTGTCACTTTGCTCTGTTGGATGTTTCACTTGTCGTGTAGACGCTTTTTGATTTGATGAAATCCCACATGTCAATTCTTTTATTTCTTGACCTATTAGATCCCAAATCAATGAAACATTGCCTGTGCCTATAGCTTAAAGGGTTTCCCCTATGTTTTCCTCTAGTAATTTCAATGTTTCATGCCTTAAATTAAGGTCTTTGGTCCAATTTGAATCAGTTTTGCAGAGGGTGATAGCTAGGGATCTAGTTTCAATCTTTTTCATGTGAATATCCAGTTTTCCTAGCACTGTTGAAGAGATGTTATTCTCCAACAAATGCTTTTGTCTCCTTTGTCAACAATCAGTTAGTTGGTTTTTACTGTGTGGGGCTATTTCTACATCCTCTGTTCTATTCCATTAGGCTATAAGACTGGTTTTATCTCAATACCATGCTGGTTTTTTTTTTTTACTGTGTCTCTGTAATATATTTTGAAATCAGGTATTGTGATGCCTCTAGCATTTCCCCTTTTGCTCAGGATTTCTTTAGCTATTCCATATAAATTATACTTCCATATGAATTTTAGGATTTTTTAAAAATTATATTTAGTTTTGTGAAGAATATCATTGGGATTTTGATAAAGACTACATTGAATCTTCAGGTCACTTTCAGCAGCATGGTCACTTTAACAATATCAATTCTCTCAGTCCACGAACATGGGAGATCTTTCCATCTTCTAGTGTCTTGTTCAATTTATTTCTTCAGTGTAATTTTCATAGTAGATACTTTTCACCTCCTTAGTTCTGAATTATTTTTAAGTCTATTGTGACTAAATTTCATTATTGGTGTACAGAAAAGCTACTGATTGTTGCCTGCTACTTTGCTGAATCCATTTATTAGTTCTAAGAGTCTCTTGGTTGAATTTTTAAGGTTTTCTAACTATAGAATCATATTAGTTACAAACAGGGATAATTTCACTTCCTCTCTTCCTATTTGTGTCTTTTTAATTCTTTCTCTTGACTAATTGCTCTGCCTTAAAATGTGAAATACTATATTACATAAGAGAGATGAGAGTGGATACTAAGGCCTTGTTTCTGATTTTAGAGGAAATGTCTTCAGGTTTTCTCCATTCAGAATAATGGTGGCTAGGGATTTGTCAAATAAAGTTTTTTATTATGTTGAGGTAAGATCCTTTAGTATCTAGTTTATGCAGGGCTTTTATCATAAAAGAATTTTGAATTTTATCAAAGGCTTTTTCTGCAAATATTGAGATGACTATGTGATTTTTATTCTTGTTTCTATTTATGTGCTCTATTATATTTATTGATCAGTATATGATGAAGCATGCTTGCATCCCTGGAATAAAGCCAACTTGGTCATGGAATAGGCGCTTTTTAATATGTCATTGAATTTGATTTTCTAGTACTTTATTGAGGATTTTTGCATATGTTTTAATCACAGACATTAGTCTACAGTTTCTTTTTTGTTGTACACTTATCAGGTTTTGGTAGTAGGTTTATACCAGCTTCACACAGTGAGTTTGAAAGTATTCATTCCTTTTCCATATTATGGATAGTTTCGGGAGCATTGGTGTCAGTACTTCTTTAAAAGTCTTGGAAAATTCACCAGTGAATCTATCCAGTAATGGATTCTTTTTTTTAAATTCATTTTTATTGTTAATAAATGGGATACATCTTGTTTCTCTGTACATGAAGTAGAGACATACCATTTGTGTAATCATACATTTACCTAGGGTAATAGTTTTTGATTCATTCTGTTACTTGTTTTACTTCCCCCCACCCCTCCCACCCCTCTTTTCCCTCTATACAGTCCCTGCTTCCTCCATTCTTGCCCCCTCCCACCCCCATTATATGTCATCATCCACTTATCAGCAAGACTATTCGTCCTCTGGTTTTTGAGATTGGCTTATCTCAATTAGCATGATATTCTCCAATTTCATCCATTGCCTGCAAATGCCATAATTTTATTATTTTTTATGTCTGAGTAATATTCCATTTGATATATATATATGTGTATATATATATATATATATATATATATATATATCAAAGTTTCTTTGTCCATTCATCAATTGAAGGGCATCTAGGTTGGTTCCACAATCTGGCTATTGTGAATTGAGCAGCTATGAACATTGTTGTGGCTGTATCTCTGTAGTATGCTAATTTTAAGTCCTTTGGGGATAGACCAAGGAGTGGGATAGCTGGGTCAAATACCAAGCATGGTGGTTCAATACCAAGTTTTCTAAGGAATCTCCACACTGCTTTCCAGAGTGGCTGCACTAATTTTCAACCCCACCAGCAATGTATGAGTGTACCTTTCTCCCCACATCCTCGCCAACACCTATTGTTGCTAATATTCTTGATAATCACCATTATAATTGGGGTGAGATGGAATCTTAGGGTAGTTTTGATTTGCATTTCTCTTATTACTAGAGATGTTGAACATTTTTTCATATATCTGTTGATTGCTTGTAGATCTTCTTCTGTGAAGCGTCTGTTCATTTCCTTAGCCCATTTGTTGATTGGGTTATTTGTATTCTTGGTGTAGAGTTTCTTGAGTTCTTTATAGATTCTGGAGATTAATGCTCTATCTGAAGTATGATTGGCAAAGATTTTCTCCCACTCTGTAGGCTCTTTCTTCGCATTGCTGATAGTTTCCTTTGCTGAGAGAAAGCCTTTTAGTTTGAATCTATCCCAGTTATTGATTCTTGCTTTTATTTCTTGTGCTATGGGAGTCCTGTTGAGGAAGTCTGGTCCTAAGCCGACATGTTGAAGATTTGGACTTACTTTTTCTTCTATAAAATGCAGGGTCTCTGGTCTGATCTCAAGGTCCTTGATCGATTTTGAGTTGAGTTTTAAGCAGGGTGAGAGATAGGAGTTTAGTTTCATTCTGCTGCATATGGTTTTCCAGTTTTCCCAGCACCATTTGTTGAAAAGGCTATCTTTTCTCCATTGCATATTTTTGGCATCTTTGTCTAGTATGAGAAAATTGTATTTATTTGGGTTTGTGTCCGTGTCCTCTATTCTGTAGCATTAATCTACCTGTCTATTTTGGTACCAATACCATGCTGTTTTTGTTACTATTGCTTTGTATAGTGAAGGTCTGGTATTGCGAACCCCCCTGCTTCACTCTTCCTGCTAAGGATTGTTTTAGATATTCTGGGTTTCTTATTCTTCCAGATGAATTTCATGATTGGTTGCTCTATTTCTGTAAGGTACATCATTGGGATTTTAATTGAAACTGCATTGAATCTACATAGCACTTTTGGTAGTATGGCCATTTTGACAATATTAGTTCTGCCTATTGAAGAACATGGTAGATCTTTCCATCTTCTAAGGTTTTCTTTAATTTCTTTCTTTAGTGTTCTGTAGATCTCATTGTAGAGGTCTTTCAACTCTTTTGTTAGATTGAGTCCCAAATATTTTATTTCTTTCAAAGCTATTGTGAATGGGGTAGTTTTCCTAACTTCTCTTTCTGAAGATTCATCATTTATATATAAAAATGCATTGGATTTATGATCATTGATCTTATATCCTGTTACTTTACTGAATTCACTTATGAGTTCTAAAAGTTTTCTGGTGGAATTTTCTGGTTCCTGTAAATATATAATCATGTCATCAGCCAATAGGGATAGTTTGAGTTCTTCTTTTCCTATTCGTATCCCATTAATTTCCTTGGTCTGTCTAATTGCTCTGGCTAGAGTTTCAAGGACAATGTTGAATAGAAGTGGTGAAAGAGGGCATCCCTGCCTTGTTCCAGTTTTTAGGGGGAATGCTTTCAGTTTTTCACCATTTAGAATGATATTGGCCATGGGCTGAGCGTAGATGGCCTTTACAATGTTGAGGAATGTTCCCACTATCCCTATTTTTTCCAGTGTTTTGAGCATGAAGGGGTGCAGTATTTTTTCAAATGCTTTTTCTGCATCTATTGAAATAATCATGTGATTCTTGACTTTAAGTCTATTGATATGGTGAATTACATTTATTGATTTCCTGATGTTGAACCAACCTTGCATCCCTGGGATGAAACCCACTTGATCATGGTGCACTATCTTTTTAATATATTTTTGTATGCAATTTTCTAAGATTTTGTTGAGAATTTTTGCGCCAATGTTCATTAAGGATATTGGTCTGAAATTTTCTTTCCTCGATGTGTCTCTGTCTGGTTTAGGTATCAGGGTAATATTGGCTTCATAGAATGAGTTTGGGAGGGTTCCCTCCTCTTCCATTTCATGAAAAACTTTGAGAAGTATTAGAATGAGCTCTTCTTTAAAGATTTTGTAGAACTCGGCTAAGAACCCATCTGGTCCCGGACTTTTCTTTGTTGGTAGGCTTTTGATGAGTTCTTCTATTTCATATTGATCTATGTAAATTGTGTATGTCCTCTTGGTTCAGTTTAGGTAACTCATATGTCTCTAGAAACCTGTTGATGTCTTCGAGATTTTCTATTTTGGTGGAGTATAGATTTTCAAAATAGCTTCTAATTATGTTTTGTATTTCAATCGTGTCTGTTGTGATATTTCCTTTTTTAGTAATTTGGGTTTTCTTTCTTCTCTTTGTTAGTGTGGCTAAGGGCTTGTTAATTTTATTTTTTCAAAGAAACAACTACTTATTTTATAAATTTTTTCTACTGTTTCAATTGTTTCAATTTTGTTGATTTCAGCTCTGATTTTAACACTTTCCTGTCTCCTACTACTTTTGGTCTTGCTTTGTTCTTCTTTTTCTAGGGCTTTGAGCTGTAGTGTTAGGTCGGTAATTTTTTGATTTTTTCTTCTTTTGTTGAATGCAGTCCATGAAATAAATTTTCCTCTAAGTACTACTTTCATAGTGTCCCAGAGATTTTGATATGATGTTTCTTTGTTCTCATTTACCTCTGAGAATTTTTTAATTTCCTTCCTGATGCCTTCTGTTATCCATTCATCATACAATAGTGTATTATTTAATCTCTAGGTGTTGGAGTAGTTTCTGGTTTTTACTTTGTCATTTATTTCTAATTTCAATCCATTATGATCTGATAGAATACAAGGTACTATCTCTATCTTCTTGTACTTGCTAACATTAGGTTTGTGGCATAGAATATGGTCTATTTTAGAGAAGGACCCATGTGCTGCTGAGAAGAAAGTGTATCCACTCTTTGTTGGATATTATATTCTATAAATGCCCGTTAAGTCTAAATTATTGATTGTTATTGAGATCTATGGTTTCTTTCATCAATTTTTGTTTGGAGGATCTTTCCAGTGGTGAGAGAAGTGTGTTAAAATCACCTAATATCATTGTGTTGTGGTATATTTGGTTTCTGGCATTGAGAAGGATTTGTTTGATGTACATGGACAAGCCACTGTTTGGGGCATAGATATTTATGATTGTTATGTCTTGATGATTTATGCTTCCCTTAAGCAGTATGAAATGTCCTTCTTTATCTCTTCTGACTAACTTTGGCTGATATGAGGAAGGCTTAGAGAAACAAACCAGAGGAATGAACAATCTATTCAATGAAATAATATCAGAAAATTTCCCAAATCTGAAGAATGAAATGGAATTCTATTTAATATCTGAAGAATGATATGAGGATGGATACTTCGGCTTTTTTGCTGTGTCCTTGTGCATGGTATGTTTTTTCTCCATCCTTTCACCTTTAGTCTGTGGGTATCTCTTTCTATGAGATGAGTCTCTTGCAGGCAGCAAATTTTTGTATCTTTCTTTTTAATCCAATCTGCCAGTCTATGTCTTTTGATTGATGACTTCAGGCCATTAACATTCAGGGTTATTATTGAGATATGATTTTATTCCCGATCGTTTGGCTCATTTTTTTTTTTTGACACGACTTGGTTTCTCCTTTATTCAGCTGTTCCTTTAGGGTAGTTCCTCCCTTTGCTGATTTGCATTGTTGTTTTTCATGTCTTCCTCATGGAATAGTTTGCTGAGAATGTTCTGTAATGCTGGCTTTCTTTTTGTAAATTCTTTTAGCTTTTGTTTATCATGGAAGGATTTTATTTCATTGTCAAATCTGAAGGTAAGTTTTGCTGAGTATAAGATTCTTGGTTGGCATCTGTTTTCTTGCAGGGCTTAAAAAATGTTGTTCCAGGCCCTTCTAGCTTTTAGGGTCTGGATTGAAAAATCTGCTGATATCTGTATTGGTTTCCCCCTGAATGTAATTTGGTTCTTTTCTCTCACAGCCTTTAAAATTCTGTCTTTATTTTGTATGTTAGGTATTTTCATTATAATGTGCCTTGGTGTGGGTCTATTGGAATTTTGTGTATTTGGAGTCCTATAAGCCTCTTGTACTTGATTTTCCATTTCATTCTTCAGATTTGGGAAATTTTCTGATATTATTTCATTGAATAGATTGTTCATTTCTTTGGTTTGTTTCTCTAAACCTTCCTCAATCCCAATAATTTCTTTTAAAATTTTTATTGTAAAGAAATGGAATACATGGTGTTTCTGTTTGTACATGGACTAACAGCATAGCATTTGCATAATCATACATTTACATAGGGTAATGATGTTTGGTTCATTCTGTTATTGTTTCCTTCCCCGCCACTCCTCCCACCCCTCTTTTCCCTCAAGTCCCTCCTTCCTCCATTCTTGCCCCCTTCCCACCCCCCATTATGTGTAATCATCCACTTATCAGTGAGACATTCATCCTTTGGTTTTTTGAGATTGGCTTATCTCACTTAGCATGATATTCTCCAATTTCATCCATTTGCCTGCAAATGCCATAATTTTATTATTCTTTATAGCTGAGTAATATTCCATTGTATGTATGATATATATATCACAGTTTCTTTATCCATTCATCAATTGAAGGACATCTAGGTTGGTTCCACAATCTGGCTATTGTGAATTGACCAGCTATGAACATTGATGTGGCTGTATCTCTGTAGTATGCTGATTTTAATCCTTTGGGTATAGGCCAAGAAGTGGGACAGCTGGGTCAAATACCAAGCATGGTGGTTCCATACCAAGTTTTCTAGGGAATCTCCACACTGCTTTCCAGAGTGGCTGCACTAATCTGCAGCCCTACCAGCAATGTATGAGAGTACCTTTCTCCCCACATCCTCGCCAACACCTGTTGTTGCTTGTATTCTCGATAATTGCCATTCTAAATGGGGTGAGATGGAATCTTAGGGTAGTTTTGATTTGCATTTCTCTTATTACTAAAGGTGGTGAACATTTTTTCATATATCTGTTGATTGCTTGTAGATCTTCTTCTGTGAAGCGTCTGTTCATATCCTTAGCTCATTTGTTGTTTGGGTTATTTGTATTCTTGGTGTAGAGTTTTTTGAGTTTTTTATGTATTCTGGAAATTAGTGCTATATCTGAAGTATGATTGGCAAAGATTTTCTCCCACTCTGTAGGCTTTCTCTTCACATTGCTGATAGTTTCCTTTGCTGAGAGAAACTATTTAGTTTGACTCTACCCCAGTTATTGATTCTTGCTTTTATTTCTTGTACTATGGGAGTCCTGTTAAGGAAGTCTGATCCTAAGCTGACATGTTGAAGATTTGAACCTACTTCTTCTATAAGACGCAGGGTCTCTGGTCTGATTCCAAAGTCCTTGATCCATTTAGATTTGAGTTTTGTGCAGGGTGAAAGATAGGGGTTTAGTTTCATTCTGTTGCATATGGGCTTCCACTTTTCCCAGCATCATTTGTTGAAAAGGCTATCTTTTCTCCATTGTGTATTTTTGGCACCTTTATCTAGAATGAGAAAATTGTGTTTATTTGGGTTTGTGTCCGTGTCCTCTATTATGTAGCATTGATCTACCTGTCTATTTTGGTGCCAATATCATGCCGTTTTTGTTACTATTGCTCTGTAGTATAGGTGAATTTCTGGTATTGTGATACCCCCTGCTTCACTCTTCCTGCTAAGGATTGCTTTAGATATTCTGGGTTTTTTAATTCTTCCAGATGAATTTCATGATTGGTTGCTCTATTTCTGTAAGGTACATCATTGGGATTTTAATTGGAATTGCATTGAATCTGTATAGCACTTTTCGTAGTATGACCATTTTGACAATATAAATTCTGCCTATCCAAGAATATGGGAGATCTTTCCATCTTCTAAGGTCTTCCTCAATTTCTTTCTTCAATGTTTTGTAGTTTTCATTGTAGAGATCTTTTACCCCTTTGGTTAGATTGATGCCCAAGTATTTTATTTTTTTTTTTTGAGGCTATTGCAAATGGAATTGTTTTCCTCATTTCCCTTTCAGCTGTTTCTTCGCTTGTATATAAAAATGCTTTAGATTTATGCATGTTGATTTTATAGCCTGCTATTTTGTTGAATTCATTGATGAGGTCTAGAAGTTTTCTGGAGGAGGTTTTTGGATCCCTAAATATAGAATCATGTCATCAGCAAATAGTGACAGCTTAAGTTCCTCTTTTCCTATTCGTATCCCTTTAATGTCTTTAGTCTGCCTAATTGCTCTGGCTAGAATTTTGAGGTCAATGTTGAATAGAAGTGGTGAAAGAGGACATCCCTCTTTTGTTCCCGTTTTTAAAGGGAATGGTTTCAGTTTTTCTCCATTAAGAATGATGTTGGCCATGGGCTTAGCATAAATAGCCTTTACAATGTTCAGGTATGTTCGTACTATCCCTAGTTTTTCTATTGTTTTGAGCATGAAGGGGTATTGTATTTTGTTGAACGCTTTTTCTCCATCAATTGAAATAACCATATGATTCTTATCCTTAAGTCTATTGACATGATGGATTATGTTTATTGATTTATGGATGTTAAACCATCCTTGCATTCCAGGGATGAACCCCACTTGATCATGGTGCACAATTTTCTTAATATGTTGTTGGACATGGCTTGCCAATATATGTTAAGGATCTTTGCTTCTATATTCATCAAGGATATTGGTCTAAAATTTTCTTTCCTTGATGTGTCTTTGCCTGGTTTTGGTATGAGGGTGATATTAGCTTCATAGAATGAGTTTGGTAGGGTACCCTCCTTTTCTATTTCCTGAAATACTTTGAGGAGTATTGGAATGAGTTCTTCTTTGAAGGTCTTGTAGAACCAATAATTCTTAAATTTGGCCTTTTCATGATATCCCATACTTCTTGTAGATTCTGTTCATGATTTCTTACCATATTCTCTGTTTGGTGAACTTTGTTTTCAAGATTAAATATTTTGTGTTCAATATCTGAGGTTCTGTCTTCCAGGTATGCTATCCTATTTGTTATGCTTTCTATGGAGTTTTTAATTTGGTTTATTGTTTCCTTCATTTCAAGGATTTCTGTTTGGTTTTTTTTCAATATCTCTAACTCTTTATTGAAATGATCTTTTGCTTCCTGTATTTGCTCTTTTAATTGTTGATTGGTGTGATCATTCAATGCCTGCATTTGCTCTTTCATCTCATCCTTCAATGCCTGCATTTGCTCTTTCATCTCCTCATTTGCTTCCCTGTTCATTTTAATTATGTACATTCTGAACTCCCTTTCGACATTTCTTTTTCCATGCTGTCATTGGATTTTATTGCTATACCATCTTAGGTTTTTTGGGGATATTTTCTTCCATTGTTTTCTCATATTCCTCAGTTATCTACCCCTCTAGTTTTCAAACTCTGGGATATTGCAGATTTCCTCTACTGACTAATACTGTCTTTGTAGATTTCCAATAACTCACCTCTTATCCTTCAGTATCCTGAAGTCTTGGAGGAACTTGATAATGAGGTGCTCCACTAAGAAGTTGCCCCTCTAGGGCTGGTGGCCTTCAGGTGGGGTATATTCCCTGTCAGTGGGCAGAGGCACCTCCACTTGTTGACTGGTGGTCAGCCAAAGGGGGACTAGACTGCAGACTGGGGCACATCTGATCTGGGCCTGTGTCTCTGGTTCTACTGCCCTGGTGGGAAAGCCTTGCCCAGTGGGGAAGACTCATCCGGTGGGGAAGTTTCGCTGGGCAGCTCTCCTCTGAGCAGTTCCCTTCCATCCAGAACTACCACCTGGACTGGCAAGCCCTCCTCTGTGATGTTCCCAGGGGTCTTGTTCTACTGCCTGGACTGGGGAGCCTGTCCCTGTGAGGACTCCCTCTCTGAGCAGCCCTCCTCTGCTACATTCCCTGGGGACTGAAGCTACCGCCTGGGCCTTGGACCCTCACTCTGTGTGGAAGCCTCTCGCTGTGCGGCCCTCCTCTGCAATTGTCCCAGTTGACTGTGTTCTCGGCTCCAGCAGGTGAGTCTCACTGGGCCACTCTACTCCACGAAGTTCCCTGCGTTTCGGGACTACTGCCTTAAACATGGAGCCTGACCAGTGGGAAAGACTCACCCGGTGGCTCTGAGTTGGTCCCGAGTCTCTCAATACCTCTTCTTCTTGATTCCTGCGGGTCTTGTCAAAGGTCCTCTAGCCTCCTGTAGGTGTCTCAGGAAGGGAGTTGCGCTTACAATGATGATGGCCACGCTCTCAGGAATAATTTGAAATGCCTGCACCAGCCTATAAAGAAGCCTCTGGGTAGCTCCGCAATGCAGGCAGGCTGGCTGGTCTGCTGGCTTGCTCCGCAGATGGCAACAGACCTTGGTGTGGTGGTCAGGCGGGGTCGCTCAGTGATGGTGTCTGTGCTTGGCCTGGTGGTTGGGCGGGTTGGCTGCCCGTGGCCTAGCTCTGCAAGGCAGGTGGGTTGGGTGCCCACCTGCTACCTCCAAGGTGCAGGTGACCTGACTCACCTGCCATCTCACTCTGTGACTGTGATGACTGGTGATGGCACCGCCCCCGGTCTGGATTCTTTTTTTTGTTGAGAGACTTTTTATTACTGCCTCACTCTCTTTGCTTGTTATTAATATATTTAGATTTTTTATTACTTCTTGGTTTAATATTGGTAGATAATGTGTCTAAAATTTATTAATTTATTTTCATATAATTTTTTTTCAAAGTATTCCCTAATGATACTGTGGATTTCAGTGGTATATCTTGCAATATTCCTCTTTTATCTGTAAATTTATTCTATTGGATCTTCTCTCTCTTTTGGGGGGTTAATTTGACTAAAGGTTTGTCCATTTTGTTTATCTTTTTACAGAATCAACTCTTGGTTTCCCAGATCCTTGTTGTTCATTTAGTTTCTATTTCATTTATTTCTGCTTTGACATTTATTGTTTTCTCCTTCTATTGGCTTTAGGTTTTTGTTGGTTTTTATAAGGCTTGAAGAGGATCATTAGGTTATTTATTTGAGACCTTTTTTTTAATGTAGGCAATCAGCTAAAAGCTCCCTTTTTAGTATTCCTTTGTTTGTATCACATAGGTTCTGGTATGCTGTGTTTCCATTTTCATTTAATTCTAATTTCCAATTTTCCTCCAATTTATTCAGTGACCCACTGTTTACTCATATGTGTATTGTTCAATTGCCATATGTTTAGGTAATTTATGTAGTATCTCTTCATTTTTGATTTCCAGTGTCTTTTCATTATGGTCTGATAAGATGTAAGAAATTATTTGAATTATTTTTGTATTTGCTAAGACTTGACTTATAAGCTAAAATATTATTTAATTTGGTGACTATTCCATAAGCTCATGAAAGAAATATGTATTCTGCTTTTTGATGGAATATTCTGTAGCTGTCTGTTAAGTCCATTTGAAATATAGTATAATTTAACTCTGATGCTTCTTTGTTGATTTTTTTGTCTGGTCAGAGTGGGATCTTGAAGACATCCACTATTATTAGATCAGGGCCTATCTCTTCTTATATGTTCTGTGGTGCTAGTTTTATAAAGTTAGGTGCTCCAATGCTCAATGTATATATATTTATTATTGTAATATCTTCTTGATGTATTGCTCCCTTTATCAACATGTCATGACCTTCTTTGTCTTTTCTGACTTGTTTTGGCTTGAAGTCTATTTTGTTAGATGTAAGAATAGTTGTTTCTGCTTGTTTTTGGATTCCATTTGCTTGGAATATTATTTTCCATCCTTTCACTTTCTGTGTATGTCTTTGCTGGTGAAGAGTTTCTTGTATACAACAAATTTTCAGTTCTTATTTTTTAACCCAATCAGCTAATTTGTGTCTTCTTATGGGAGAATTAAGATCATTTACATTCAGGGTTATTACTGGAATTTATGTACTAGTTTCTGTCATTTTGTTGTTTTTCTTCTCAATGTTTTGAATAATCTGTCTTTGCTCCTTTCTCCCTATTCATCTTAGGTGTTTTATGGTTTATTGAATTAATTATGTTTGATTCTTTCCTAATTATCATTTGCTTATCTACTCTTTTAGTGAGATTTATTTTCTCCTGCTCTCATGATTGTGTTTATCTTGCTTCCTCTTCTGTGAAATGAATTCCTTTAAGTATCTTCTGTAGTGCTGTTTAGAGGTTATGAATTCCTTTAGCGTAAGCTAATATTGTAAGGTCTTCATTTCTCCTTCAATTATGAAGAATAATTATGCTGAATATAGTAATATAGATTAGCATTTTTTTCTTTTAGGGCTTGATATACATCATCCCATGTCTTCCTGGCCTTTAGACTTTTGTTGAGAATCTGCTATTATTCTGATGAGTTTGCCTTTATAAGTTACTTGGCACTTTTCTCTTGAAGATTCAAATATTATTTCTCTATTCTGTACTTTTGGCAGTTTAATTATAATATGTTGTACAGAGGTTCTTTTCTGGGCATGTTTATTTAGGGTTGTATATGGTTCCTATATCTGGATGTCCATTTCTTTCCCAAGGTTTGGGATATATTCCATTATTTCACTGAATAGGTTTTCTACGCCTTTAGCTTTTAGCTCAAAGCCCTAATATATTCTTTCAATCCTTCATTTAAAACATTGCTTCAATGTGCCCACAGCAATGTCATTAGCATGGTTTGTATTACACTGGGCAAACCACAGATAGTGGAACACTGATTAATTTTTTTTTCTGCTGATTGAGGGTTGGCAGTCTCAGATACACCAGACCAAGAAAAGACACTGAATAAAAATCAACTATGAAGTTGTTACTGGAATACACACCATTTGCTTACTCTGTCTTCAACTTTTGATTTGTATAGCCTGGGTTCTGAACTCAGAGTCCTAGTTATAATTTGCTTCCGATACCATGGCTGCTTCTTCAGTACCATGGGGAAATGATGGTATTAGATTAGACAGGGAGGTAATTTTGCTGAATCTTTAGTTATAGATGTCATGGACTATGAACAAGGGAATAGCATTTCCCCCAGAATTCTGAGATTTTCTCTTTTTTTTAAAATAAAATATACAATATCTTCCAAAAATATAAAACTTTAGGAGATCATCCTAAGAAAATGTTACACATGACCCGTACAATGCCTTATTAATAGGAAGCCCTGGCACCAAAATTTTCACCTTTTGTTCAGAGGATTTCTTTTAATGATAAATGTTGATTATTCTCTTTAAAATTTGAGGTCAGTTGTTAGCAACAAGGTTGCTACACTATACGGTATTTATTTTCCCTGTAGCATCCCTATTCCATTTCTTGGAATTAGTGACCTCTCTGTGACCAGAGGCATATTTAACTTTATCCATATCAAACTAACCTATATTATCAGACATATTTTCTCTATCTCTCCCAAAATAGGAGGAATTACCCACAGTCTGGGATATATGTTCCTCTTATCTCCCCCAAAAACCTTTATTTCTAAGATTCATATTTGTTAATCATGCACATGTGACTCATTTATACACACTCTTTATAAAAATATTCTGAGCAATATCCCCACTTAAAACCCAGCCAGTGGCTTCCTGTTCCATAGTTTCACTGAATGGCAACCAAGTTTATTACATGCAGCACTTTTAGCAAAATGCATGAATTTCACACTTGGGGCAAATATCCTGAAGCCCATTAAATAAAAATTTCCTCACCAAGAGAATACATTTATGTTAAACAGAAAATTCCACATTTCTACTTGTCAATTTGATTCAGCAGATAGGATAATTACACACTCATTTTATATCCTGCCTATTTTTGAAAATGAGTTTGCAAAGAGCTTCTTCTAAGTGAAGAGTCTTCCATAGCACAGCCCCCATCCCCTTGAGCTCATTTAAGAGGTATTAATGTATAGTTTAAAGCACTGTACTTTAGGTAAAGGAATCTTTGTGGAGCTCAGTGGAAGTGGATTGGCATGTTGAAGCTTTCAGGATAGGATTATTTGCCTCTCTTGTTCCACCATGGATTCAAAGAACATAATAATTATATAAGAATTTTGACCTTGTGCTAACACTATATACCATTATAAACAGTGCATAAATTGTCAAATGAGCAGGTACTCCCACAGTATCCAACTTTTCATATAAATGCCAAAATAAATTATCTGATTCAACAATAAAGCATAGCAGTTCAGGGTATTAACTAAAAGTATTCATCAGTCACAACATTCAACATGCCATATGAATTGCATAATGACATCTTTGAAAAAAGTTATTGACTTCTGAGGGGTGATGTGACAGGGGAAAAGATGACAAAGAAATAAAGTGTATAATAAATAGATCCTATAGCAAACCTAAAATCATAAAGAAACTCTTGTACTTTTAAAAGAAAAGCTGCAGTGCAGCTGCTCTGGGATGCCTGATTGCCTATATCTTTATCTGAATGTACAAAAAAGCAAGTAGAGTTGTCACTAGTGGGTGAAGAGCTCAAAATTCTAGTATTCTTGTTCTAGGCCTCTAGTGACACTTAGATCTCTTCCTGGACTTCTTTTCACTTTTGGATAAAGTTCATGCACCTGCACATGGCTTATAATGGTCTTCATGGTTGGGTTTTTCACCATATCTGTCTGATGTTGGATTTCCAAGAAGCAGACCTTGCATGCAACTGATATGTTACAGATAAACAACCAAGAGAGACATACAAGAGTGTGAAGAAATCTGATAAGGAAGAGGAAAAGACAAGCAATGGTGTAATCTCAGAAAAAGTCCAACAGAGGGTGGGCTTCCTGGGTCCCTCAGGGGAACTCTAGAGTGTAAGCTACACACAAGAGTATTCCTAATTAGAAACAAAAGCAGAATTTTCATATTTTCTTTGGTGTCACTTCTTGGTGAAGAACTGCCCTCAGGGTATATGTGGATGCATGGTGAAGTATCTCAGATACTTCTGTATCTTCCTGTGTGGGTCTAAGAAATCTGAATAGAACATCAATGTTGTCCATTTCAACATTTTCATTCCACATTTCTAGTCATGCCCTCCAACTCTATGTTCCAGCCTCAAACTTTTCCTTTCTCTAACCCTTTTCTTCTCATGTTTTGTACATTCATTTACCTTCATCAGGCCTGCCTTTCTACCAACCTACTGGTTGAATTTCTGATTGGCTCTGTCTTTATCTGAATGCACAAAAAAGCAAGCAGAGATGTCACCCAAGGAATGAAGAACTCAAAATCTATCCAACTGAAGTCATTTAAGAGGGGCTAGTGTATACTTAAAAGTACTATAGCTTGGGTGAAGGAATTTTGCGGATCATCCTTCAGTCCTCAGTTTCAATATAATTTTCTCTAGAAAGCTTTTCTTAAAATACCGAATCTATCCTTCCCTACATGCTCAGTCTATCCTGAGATTGCCTGCTTCACTGTCTCATTCAGTTCCACATTATCAGGCCAGGATTGGACTTACCTCATTCTCCATCATACCTCTAACACCTGATAGTAGGTAGGCAGCCAATGAACATTTAGTAAATAAAAACTGATAACACCAATCTTTAATCCCAGAATCTATGCTAATGCAAACTCAGATTTTAGTAATTTAACTATAACACTGAATTATTGTCTGCTAGCATTTGTGATTCATTTAAAATGCATGAAGTGCTTTCCTGTGAGCTATCTCATTTGGCTCCTTACCACATTCTCTGAACAGAAAAAAGCTGGAATTTTCTTTACCATTTCTATCATTTGGGGGAAAGGAAAAGTTATTTTGCTGCCACACAGAACTTAGAAAAACACAATCTTTACAGATATATAAAGCCTAGGATGGAGAGGAATGTATGTCATTAAAGAATGATAATAGGGACACTTATTCTCAATCTGCAATATTTATTGAATGTAGTTTAACATAGTAATTCTCCTTTATATTATAGGTTCAATCTATTTATATTCAAAGCCCCAGGCTTTTGTGTACTTCTTCTTTAGAAATCTAATAAATGTTTGTGCTGAGTGAGTGGGTTCATCCACATATCAATATATATAACACATTTATTATGCATATGGCACTGTGCTAGGCAGCAAGTAAAGGATGATTAACTTTCTAGCATTCTAACCTGAGATCTTACTATCCTACTTCCTTCTACTTCAATACTATTTCAGGGTTAATATCTTATTTATACAAAGCTCTATTTTCTGTGCTTAATAGTGAACAGGGATGATGGTGGCTTCCAACTTACCCAAATACAATTCAGTGGCTTAAGAAAAGTTTCCTACTCAGTGTCTGCAGTGTTTCATAAGTAAAATTAAAGACATCCAATAACACTCATTGTTAATATTGGATATACCTGAATTGTCAGTAATTTCTGACTACTAAAGCAATATCAGGTTCACTTAATGGTTATAGTCTTTACTTCCTTCCAATCAGTGAACCTGTGGTTGGACCTCCTCTAAAATTCTCCTTTTGGGTCTCATCTACCAACTTTATAAAAAAAAAATCAAAGAGGGTTCTCTAAATGGAGGATTTTCCCAGATGATGAGACAATGAATCAGAAGTCTTCATAAAGGCTTGAAAATCCCAACTAAGGCACCCACTAATAGTGATTATCTTTCTCTGGGGAGTCCTTGATATGTGAGAGTTCAGTCCAAAACAGAGGTGGTACTTGAATTGGATCTTTTTTTCAAGGGAAAGTCATGGATTTATTGTCAGTTATGTAACCCTGGAGTAAACAGTAGCTTAGTACAGGACTTCCTACCAATGACAACAAAATAAGTGAATAGAAATTAATGACCCTGGTGGCTTACTTTTATTAAGTCTTGTGCATTTATTTAGAAGCCTCCAGTTTCAGTGATAGGTTGCATTTAAAAAGTTTGAATTGGATCTTAAGAGAGCTATGTAGGTATTTAATGAATTGGCAAGGAAACTTCAAGTAGGGAACTTTCAAGTGTGAAAAAACATGACTACTTTGGGGGATAATAAAAGATAAGTATACATACAGGAAGTAAGAAGAAAGTCAGACGATAAGGCTAGGGAGTAAATTTAGTTAAGGGTAGAGTGCAAAGGAAAGTATTAAAACAGATTTAACCACAGAAAATGTGGAGGCATACAAGGTTTTTAAGCAGAAAGAATCATGATTAGGTGTGATTTCTAAGAGAGAATTCAGCATGCCTTTCAAAGGATATACTAGAAAGGTGATCATCCAGAGTGCCATGATAATTACCCACAAGGGGGAGATGATGAAGTTTAGGGTTTGGAGTTAGAAAAGAGCTAGATTCACAAGATAAGCTGAAGATCAAATTGCATCATAAAAGGTATGGGGGTATATGAGAAAGAGCAATATTTGACTCAAATTTCCAGTTTGAGCTATTGAACAGACTGAGTGATTTTGTTTACTCAGGACATAGTAAGAAAATGATGCTGGGAGAGGAAGATAATGAGTTTGACTTTGTACATGTTGCATTTGAGGTGACTTCCACAAATTCAGATAAGGATGTATAATCTACAGTTGAAATGAAAGGTTAATCTTGAGCCAAGAAGAGATACTGGGGCTAGAAACATAAGAAAGGCAGTCATCTGATAATGACAATATTTTAACTAAGATCACCCAGTAAGAAAGTGTATAATGAATAGAGAAGAGGGCAGAATTTACATGCACATAAACATTGAAGAAGGAGGGAGAGAAAGACTCAACAAGGAATATAGAGGAGAGGTTGGAAAATCTAGAGGAAAACCGACAAAAGACACAGTCATTACTGTTAACAAAAGAGAGAGTTTTGAGGACAAGGAAACTAACCATGTCAATGTAGAAGGAATGTTGAGTGGAAAGGATCAAGGAGGAGACTGAAGGAAGTGGGACATTCTTTACTTCTGCAAGAACAACTTCTCTAGAATAGTTAGGCAAAACCAAGGTTGAGTTGGTTGTAGAATGAATGAAATTTGAGAAAGTGGAAGAAAATAAGTGTGTACATTCTCATTTGTTTAGAACCAAAGGGAAAGAGGAAGATTGGATATTAGATCACAGAGTTTGAGGAAACAGAGGGCTTTATTATTTTTTTAAATTAAGAGTGTGTTTGGTAATATAGGAAAAAGAGATTGAACATACTATAGAAGAGACAGGATAATTGATGGAGTAAAGTTCTTGAAGGGACTGAAAGGATCATGAATAATTTAGATGGAGCAATTACCCTTGCAGTGGAGGAGAAACACCATTTCCTCACTCTAATAATAACTTTGCAAGATAGTCAGTGTAATTTCACATCTAATGGCCTCTCTTTACTTGGTGAAGTAGTACTCTGTCATCTGCCATAGAGAGACCACTTATACAAGCTTAGGCCAATTTTGGGTGCAGTCACCATGAATCTAACAAAGACCACCAGGCTTCTAATATTTTGGTACCTTTCTCCTCTGTCTTTCAGAAGGCACTTAAAATTTTTAAATATACCACAAAACAGAGGTTTTTTCCTATTAAAAATACTTCTCAGTTGGTTTATTAAGTAGGAAGATTTTTGTGTATTTTATGTGTTCCAAGCATAAGACCCAGAAGACCAATCCAGAAGGTGTTATGTACAATTATCACACAAAAGATGAAGGGAGGTAAAGATACTTAGTGTCCAAGTTATCCATTAATTGCTGTCTTAACCAGTCCTTTATTCCTCACTGTGCCCATGCATGTGTTTCACATAATTTTCATTGTAGGGTCCCATAAATAGTTAATATTAACATTGTTAGTTTATATTAATTGAGCTCTTACTATATGTTAAGTATTTTTCTAAGAACTCTGCAAATTAACTCATTTAATCCTTCTAATAACCTTATAGAAAAGTACATACATGTTACAATTATCCTTATCTTACAGATAAGTAAATGGAGAGTGAGAGTTTTTTCCCATGGGCATACAGCTAGTAAGCATACAGAACTGGTTTTTGTACCATGCTGTCTCCCTCATTACTATTAGCAGTATAGTAAAGACCCTAAGATTTGTGTTGTTGTATACCAAGCTCATGAGTTAGATTTGTGTTCATTTATTAATTACACAGCTATGCTAGAGGCTTGTGAATCTGGAGGCCTGTAAGGGCCTTTGGAGTGTTTTGCCTCAGGATCTGTTTATTATTCAACTTTACGTCCCCAGATTTGAGCACATTATTAATCCTCCATAAATATTTGATGAATAATTAAACGAACAAGCAAAGCTGATTTCTCTCCAATCACCCAACAGCTTTCTGCTTGGGATGTATTAGAACTAGCCTGTAGATCAGAAGGTAGAGATGGGAGTGGGGCAGGAAGGAAGTAGTTGAGGAAAGAAGGAATATAGAGACTGTTGCCTTCATGGGTTGTGCATTCTGTGATTTTTGTCTCTGACTAATGGCATTTTGTAATCATTTTTACATCTTCTTTCAGTCCAAATATGTGATGTATTTAAACATACACCAGGAAAATGCTGACTATGATGGAAAGGCAAAAGCATGCCACTCCATATGGCATTTTATCTGGTCCTTTAGTATATTTCCCAGTATAATTTATTGCCTGGGCTAGGGGAATGTTTTCATTTAACAATCTCAAACATTGGGACATAATGAGAGAAAACTCTAACTCTGGGATCTGAAGTCTACAATTTTATTCTTTTTTATTACTTTTCAACATTATATAAAGGGCTCAACCTTGCTCAGGGACAGGAAAAAGAAGCTTCTGAGTGCTGCTTGCTGGTGTAGCATTCTTTCAGAACTAAGAAGATTGCTCTCTGAATTTATTTGGACTTTCATTAAGCAGAGGCGGCTTGTGTATAAAGTCAATTGAACCTTGTAGTAAGGTACAAATTGATCACAAAATATTTGGAAGAGGCACTTATAATGTTCTAACTTACAGGGACTTTGGGAACTTCTAGAAGCAATGATAGATAATTCCTATTATCTAGCAAGGCATCATCTTCTTGAGCAAATGAAATAGAAGACAGAAAACAAATGTGAAAAACACATGCCAACTTTTGTGTATATAATCATTGCAGCTATGTATGGAATTGTCATGGAGACTAGATGCTATGACTAAGGGAAGTTGATAATGGTTGATGTATAATGAAGAGGCGAAAATCAAGTGAGGATTTGGAGTATGGGTGAGTTTCACAAAGACAGTGTGTGCCTCACAATGTACCAGGCAACATGTTAAGCATGTTACATACATGCTGTCATTTGTTCCTCATAAAACTAATAAGTACCATTGTTCCTAATCCCCATGTTACAGATTCAGAAACTACTCAGAATCTTTATATGAGAGGCAGAGCAGCTGGTTAAGTCCATGTATTCTGGTGCTGAAGGCCACATACTCAAGTATACTATTTTTTATGGTGGTCTATGCAACTATAAGTGTTTGTAAATTCATGACACACAACTAGATGTGAATGTTTGAAGAGGTATGTATCAGCCCAGGTCAATCTCTAAAGAGAAGACTCTCTCAGGATGATTTTTGGTTTTTGGCTTGGTAGACTTCCTACCTTTGTCACCCGAGGTTTGTGGATTTTATGAGGCTATTTTTCACCAAAGGACTTTCTTTTCTACCATTCTGCTCTATTGCATCTGGCACAATGTAAGAAATTAGATGGCCTTCTTAAAGCCTCAACAAATCTGGCATCTAGTATGAAAGAAACATGGATAAAGACTCCATTCTGTTTGTTTGGTAAAACATTGAAACTCTAATGTTTTCAAACTATAATCCTCTTGAGGTCATAGGTGACATCACTGCTCATTATCATTAGCCCACAAGAAGTGATGGCATCTAGTAGGAGAATGACCTCCTCCACTTCATTCTTGGAGGGACTGCTCTATTTAGTTCAGAGATTGTCACACTGAGATGGAGGTAGAAATTACATGATATCAAAATCCAGATAGAGGTCAGTTTCCTCATCACTTTAAAATCTTTATCAATGCAAAATTGGGGGACTTTTGGATTTGATGAAGGATATAAAATAAAGAACAATAATACATATTCACCCTTCGATTTCTGTTTACATTTTGGCTGGTGATACATACTCAATACAAAATAGAACTATATCTTCCTCCTCTTCTACATATAAAAAGATACATTAGCACCCTGCAAGAAATCTCTCCTTTCTTTTCCCTTTCACCTGCACAATTCATTGCTTCCTCTACTTTATTCCCTTAAAACATTATTCTTATTATCTCATTTCTCTGTAGTTAGTTTAATCCAAGTATTTCTGCCATGACAGGTTATGAGTTTATTGAATGCAGGGATTAAGTATATTTTTGTATTCCCTGGAGCTTATAAGGCACCAGTGTCAGCATTTCACCCATATTCCCAATTCCTTACCACATTAATGCACAACCTGCCTACCAAACGGCAGTGGTTGTATTTCTTTGCTTGAGGGCTTTCTCTGACCCAAGCCATTTTGCCCACTCTTGTGGCAGACCAGAAGTGAAGATGAATGAATTTCTCCTGAGAGTACTTTCATCCAATGACTAATGAGAATTGATGTAAAATGCCCATGCTCCTTCTCCCCTTGGGCAAAATAGTTGAGGAGTGTTCCTATACTGACTTCCAAAGGTTCTCATGAGATAAAGTTTTGCCATCATAGAATAATGAACTTATTGGCTCACATTTTCTTGTCTACCTTCTTTACTCTGTTACACTTCCCTCCTTGCAATTCAGTGTATTATTCACATCCTAATAAACTACTTTCACCTGAATCCTTGACTTAAGGAGAACTCAAACTAAGTGAGCATCCCACATACAAAAGGAGCCCTATAAATGCACTTTTAATTACACTGAATTACAAAGACACATAGTGTAACATGAGATAAGGCATGGAAGTAATATGCAGCATAAGTGCAGGGGACCTATTAGCACTTATAAATACAATAAGCACCAGGAGTCCAGGATTTCCCTTTGCAAGAGAGGAATAGCTGTCCTAGTTGTTAGTAGAGAAGAGTACATATCAGGAACTCTGGCTTCTATTTTTAGATATGTTGCTGACACAGAAAACCTGTTTCCTAACAGTACAGTGGTGACCTTCTCACCCTCTGAGAAATGGTGCAGAATGTCTAAGGAGAAAACAAGTCCCCATTTGTGGAAGCCACAGAGGAACAGAGGAGGAAAATGAGAGCTTAGGTACTGTTCATTGGCAGACATAGTGCTTTAAGATCTCTTTTGACAGCTAAATAGAAAGTGCTGGGTTGCATGGCTATGCGATGGTCTTTAACAGAATTTAGGTCTTCAAGCTTCTAAACCCTGGCTCTGAGCCTAAGACTTCAAAAGGGTAAATAAAAAAAAAAAACCTCTTAGAAAAACTTCACCTTAAAGATAAATTTTCTAAAATAAGGTAAAATCATCACTCTCATACAGATGTAAAATTAATACATGTGAAGGATTTTATTTAACTCATTACTCAATGTGGGAACTAAGCAGATGTAATAATCAGTTCAAGAGAAACTCCAATAAACAGATTATTATGGATCAAGAATATTGAAATGAATGTGGAAATGGCAACAAAACTAGACAGTTCCACAGTGGAAGAAGGAAATCCCTTGAACATCTATAGGACAGAATTTTCAGGTCTATAAGAAAAATGTATTTTGCATTATTATCAGTTATATAATTTACACAGTTGTAAAAAGCTCCCATAGAATCAGGGTCAGGTAACATGAAAGAGTGTGCTGTATAGACAATGCATGGTTTTCGAGGGAAGCATATATTTCTCTACACTTAACGATTGTTAGATTTAATAATACAATCCTTCTCCAATAATGAGGGAACATATTTTTCCTGGAGTTTGTTTATACTTTTAAAATACAGGTATTTTCTCTAACACTGTGAATAGGAATAACAGTAATAAAACAGAAGGCAGAAATATGGTGCTTGAGAAACCACAACTGGTTATATAACAAAAAGAAAATCTTGAGGTTTGCGAAGAAGACCCTTCCTTGATAGAAAAAAATGACAAGAGAAAAGAAATAGCTGGAATTTCAGATATTTTATCTCATTTTAGTTCTCCCATTGAACCTGAGTGTTAGGTGAAAATATTTCATCTTCTGTAAATGAGAAAATTGAATTCATAGTGATTAAATAGCCCACATAGGCTCACACATGGTACATAACAGGCCAGGATTTAAACCCAGTTCTTTTGGCTTCAATATTTATGACTTTTTCCATTATTCCATGTTGCACTGGGGAGGGATAATATCAGAAGGGAGGGCAACAGTTAAGAAGTTTCCTGATCCCTATCTCAAACAGAGCAGCTCAGTAGTGGTTTCAAAGGAGCACAATGCCATGCTCATTGGTGACTGTCATATTTTTGTTATAATTTCCTCATTCTGTTGAGTGCTCTGAAGAGATAACAAACAATTCATTTCTGATCTCGAAGTCTTAAGTAATTTGATTTAAATTTAAATGAATTACCATTTTTTTTTTGGCGCCGGGGATTGAACCCAGAGCCTTGCATGTATGCTATACTCACATATCTATAAATTACCTTTTGTGTGAATTATGCTTTGGAACTGAATGGATGGAAGACAACGGATAGGGTTAAAAAGTCCTATATTGAAAGCTGTTCTGAATCAAATTTCTTGAGATGCCACTGACATTTCCTTATACAAATGACTTATCTTTCCTTAATAACATTCAGGATGCATTTATTGAACTTCTAATATGTGCTCAATATTATAATAAGTGCCCAGGGGAACATAACAGTACATCAGATACAAACCATGTATTGCCTAGAGCATACTAAAAACATTAGACCAATATATAAAAACTGACTACAAAACAACATGGTAAGGTTTCTGAGGCTATGGAAATGCCTAGAAAGTTGATATTCAGATTGGGAGACTCATGAAGAATTTCATTGCATATCATTGACTTTGATGTGTGAGATGAGTCAAACATGGAAACAAATATGTATATATGGATCCATCTACCAATTCCATTATTATAAGTCCAAGCATAACAGTTTCTTCTTTTAAAATCATTGATGCAAAAAAATCTATTTTCAATTTGTCAGGACCTAACAAGTTTATGAACTTGCTATTCATTCTGCAAAGTAGTAGAGGATTCAATTAACAAGAGAAAGTCATCTTTAATTCTATTTTGTATTACTTCCTAAAATGAAAGAAAATGTCATTTGGGTTCATGAGAAATTCTCACATCTTTTTATTTCAAAACTAATTTCAAATGGCATTTAAATTTTTCTTCTTCTAAGGGTAAATGGATCTTTATTTATTATCTGCAGAAATCCCAAGATAGAATGAATCCCATGCTTTCCAGCAGTTCTCCATCTGATGACATTTTATTATAGCACAAATAGAAATACACATAGATTACATTTACAAATTATTCTCCATTTGAGAATTTTATTTAGTCTCTAAGATCTTTAAAATATGAAATGAACCTTTTTCATAACAAGCAAAGTGCCCCAAACCTCCCAAAACATAAACACACACTTTAAGGTCACTACAATTTCACAATGAACAAAAAATGCCTTGTGATGCTTGGTCGAACACACATTTTTAGTTTCATCTGACATTTCTTGTAGAAGGACTCAAGAGCTTTACAGCAAAGCTGTTTCTGACTTTTCCTTAATGCCTGATTTTCTTATGTTTAGCCCAACAATTCACCATCTAAATATAAAGAATGATTAGTAGAAGACCTAGTATAATGGCAAATAATGGGTGCTCAATAAATATTTGTTGATATAATGAATGACTGAAGATTTGTAACTCAGAAATACTCATAATTCAACAAATTCTTGCTGATTTAATTCCTTGATGAATAAACCCAACAAAGAAGCATAAGTTCCATAACACTGCCATATTTTCATCCAAAAAATGTTTAAATATTTCTTAAAATCCACACTGTTGAAATTTGAGAATTTCCCATCTGAAAGTCATATGACTGAGAAATATTTTAATATAACATTAGCATTGGTTTGGGGAAGTAGAATAATGTATAGTGCATTTAGCTATTACATAAAATGTGGTCTGTGATGAATAATATCTTATTCATCTTGACATTTTACCTTCTTTTTGTAATTTAGTAGTTCTCAACTGAGGGTGATTTTGTCCCCCATGGGACATTGAACAATACCTAAATACATTTTTATCCCAGCAGGGACTGTGGGGAGTGGGGTGCTATTGATTCCTAGTGCACATAGAGACTAAGGATGCTGCTAAACATTCTATAATGTACAGGACATCTCCCCAAAACAAATAATGATCATGCTCCACATGCTAATTGCCCCAAGACTGAGAAGTCCTATTCTAAACAAAGAAGGTAGCAGTAGTAATCATCTCAAATTCATGGTAGCTATATGGGTTCTCCAAACATAAATAATGTTTATATATAATTCCTAGAAGAAAAGAAGTGATAAAAAAAGTGGTTGAGTCCTGCCAAGATATTCTGTAGAACTGGAAAACACCTAGAGTTTACAGAAATAGGAGAAAATTAGATGAGATGGGCATTATTTCAATAAAGATTACCCTAAGAGGATGTTAGAATATTTAAATTTAAGTCTCAAGATTTCAGCGTACTCTATATTAAAATGAGTTTGGTAATGAATCTTCCACATAAGCATATTTTGACTACCCAAGGAACTTGTAATAATAGTAGTACTGAATATCAATGATTACCATTACTACAAATAATAGCAACTATAACTTATTAAACACACATTACATACTCTCCATACATTACTACTAGTTCTCACAATTATTATCAAGGTAACCATCATTAATCCTATTCTAAAGAAGCATTAACAGGTTCAGAGTTCCTGCAATCTCTTTAAAGTCCACAAGTGGTTATAATCAGAGCTGGTATTATAGACAAGACAGGTTCTCTTAGGACAGTCTTGGTTTATGCTTGATGTTCCCGTGTAATTAATAGCACCCACTTTCTCTTTTAAAAGTAATCACCCTATATGAGATTATGTATCCTGTCCTATCCCTTCTCTTTAAATCATGGAGAAATCCACAGTATGCTAAAATAGAAACTTGCTAGCATTTTCAAGGTCCTATGACATGAATCTAAGTCATGCTCCTTTCTGTCCACATAGTTATTACATTGTAGGAGCAGATGCCAACTGGTAACCATGAGTGGGAAGAACTCACAGAAGTTGTGATTTGGTTCTTGATATTTAAGCTACCTTAGATGTTAATTCATCATGTTGTCTGGCAATTTCCTAATAGATATCAACATGGCTGATCCAAAGAAAGGGGATTTCTGGACTATAACCAGGCTGTGGGAGTCAGTAAATGTTTAGTTTGTTTACCTCTGAATGACTTGCACTTTGTGCATACCTGGATATCAGCAAACTGAAAGTAGTAGTAGCAAATCCAATTTGACCATGTGTTGGGCATAGGAATCAATGGTATATAATTCATTTGTGGTGAATTTTCAAGATCAAAATAATATAATAGGTTAGATTATGTGCCCATTTTTAATTATAATCATGACATTTAAAAATTTTTAAATTTGTCATTCTTGCAGATTGGATGCCATCATGAAAAGCCATTCCCTCCACTTGGAATCCTTCTATCTGCCAAGGCTCTCTTTTTCATGAGTACAAACACATTATGCAACACAGAAAACCATTATAAGAAAAAGTGCTCACTCATGTTCAGATATCAAAGCTCTAACCCTTAATTCTACATCTTCTTGCTTCATCTGTGTGCTTTAATTTTCCCTTTATCTCTTGAGTTAATGGCAAGGATCTTTGTACTAGACAAAAATCTTATTCCAAAGGAAATTTAGTTTTGCATAAATGAAACACATGTATTTAATATTCCTTTTCCATCCAATGTCCTTACACTAAAGCAATAGCGATACTGGAAGACATGTTAAATTATTTACGAGAAATAATATGCAAAATGAAATTGCCACTCTTGTCTATTTTTGACAAGAGAGAAAAACATAACACTTTCATCTTGGAACTCAAGGATTGTTCTTTTTCCTCAAGTAGTCTTTCACCTAAAAATGATGTTGGAAATTACCTGGGACAAATCTAATTATTAATGACTCATTGTATTAGGATTACACAGGATCCCCTGTTCTTTCCTGATGCTTATTTTTAAACAGAATCCATCATAAAGCTTTTGAAAAAATAATACCTATTGCAAAGTTAGGAAGGTTTGGTTAATATGCATATATTTATATTCCAAATGAATATATGCACATATACATTGCCAAGATTATATAGTCACTATGAATAACAGATAAGTAGAATATTTAAAAAGACAAACACATACATTGATAAAAGGGCTAACTCATCAAAAGAATATAGTCTTCTTTTTTTTTTTTTGGTACCAGGGATTGAACCTAGGGGTACTTAACCACTCAGTCACATCCCCCACCCCCTTTTGTTTTTTATTTAGAGACAGAGTCTCACTAGGTTGCTTAGAGCCTTGCTAAGTTGCTGAGGTTGGCTTTGGATTTGTGATCCTGCTGCTCAGCCTCCTGAGCCCTGGGATTATAGGCATGTGCCACCACGTATAGCACAAGATATAATTCTAAACATATGTAGCTTTGTATTTCAATATTAATCTCTATATCAATATTCTTAATCATGACATTGACCACTACAGAACTAATCCTATTTAACATTCTCTTTAAGCAACACCAATCCAATTTCTAATTATTATAACCTGATGAGGAAACCTAACTGAATGATTAAATGCAGGACTTTGCTTCTTACTCTAAATACTGATTGGCTCATTACCTCTACTGTTACCATTAATTTATGTCTAAAACCCCACAGGCTCTTTAAATATTTTAATTACCTACAACAGAACTCCAAAATACATGAAAAAGACATTGACAAATTCAATGGGAGAAATAAACACTTGTACAATAATAGTTGGGTGCTTCAGTACACCATTTTCAATACTGAATAGAACATAGTGAAAGATCAGTAATGAAACAGAGAACATGAACAATTTAAACCAACTACATAGATAGAACAGTTTACCACCACCAGTAGATTATACTTTCTTCTCGAGTACACATAGAACATTTTCCAGGATAGACCATACATTTGGCCACTAAACAAATTATAAATTTTAAAAGATTGATATCATAAATAGTATCTTTCCCAACCATAGTAGAAAAAGTTGAAAATGAGTAAGAAAGAAAACTCAAAAAAATTCACAAATATTAGGAAATAAACATACTCTTAAACAACCTATGGGTCAAAAAAGAAATCACAAGGGAAATTAGAGATAAATAAAAACCATACATATACCAAAACCAATGGGATACAGTGAAGGCAGTGTTCAGTGGGAAGTTTATAATGTAAATGCTTATATTAAAAAAGAAAAAAAAGATCTCTCATCAACAACCTACTTTTAGACTTCAAGGAACTAGAAAAAGAATAGCAAACTAAACCCAAAGCTTCCAGCAGAAGTAAATAATTAAGATTAGAGTGGAGAAGAATAAAGTAGAGACTAAAAGAGGAACTGGAGAACAACAAAACCAAAATTTGTTTTTTTTCAAAGATAATAAAACTGATAAAAGATAATTAAAATACAAATCAAAATGGAATTGTAACTGACCTTACATAAAGAAAATGAACTGTAAAAGATTATGAAAAATTTAGATAACCTGGGTGAAACAGAAAATACCTAGAAACACACTAATTACCTAACTGATTGAAGATGGAATAGAAAGTCTCAACAAATATAGAATAACCAAGAGATTAAAGCAACAATCAAAAATCTTCTAACATACAAAAGTTCAGGACCAGGTGACTTGTCTGGTGAGTTCTACCAAACAGCTCTCATATTCTTCCACAAAGTAGAAAATGAAGGAAGACTTCCTAATTCATTTTATAAGACCAAATACCAAAGCCAGATAATGACCCCTCAAAGAAAAGATCACTGAATAATACCTTGTGATGACAGATGCAAAAAGCCTCATAAAATATTAGCAAGTCATATCTAACAGCACACCACAATCAATTGAGAAATATCAGGAATGACAAGATGGTTCAAAATAGGAAAATTAATCAAAGCATAGTAACTCATCATATTAATAGAATGAAGGAAAAACCCCACATGATCATCTCAGATTCAGAAGAAGCATTTGCAAAATCCAGTGTCCTTTCATGACAAAACCCCCAAAACACTCAGAAAAATAGGAACAGAAGGGAACTTCAACATGACAGAGGCCTTTTATGAAAACGGAGGTAACAACCTGACTCAACTATAAGCCATCTACAAGAGGCATACTCAATGAGAAAGAATCAAAGCATTCCCCTCTAAGAACAGGAATAAGACAAGAATACCTCCTTTCATTACTGTTATTCAATGTTATATTGGAAGTTTTATCCAGAGCAACAGATAAGAAAAAGCAATATAAAACATTCAAATTCATGAGTTAAGTAAAAATATCTCTATTCATATATGACATGATCAGGTATATAGAAAGCCCCAGAGAACTACTTGGGAAGCAGAGGCAGGAGAATTCCAAGGTCAAGGCCCACCTTAGCAAGTTAGCCAGAAACTGCCTCAAAATGAAAATAATAAAACTAAAAAAGGGCTTGGGATGTAGCTCAGTGGTATAGTGTCCCGGGTTCAATCCCCAGTACTGAAAAGAGAAAAAGAAAAAGGAAATAAAGAGTGAAAGAAGTTCAAAGAATCCAAAGCCACTAGAGCTAATAAATTAATTCAGCAAATTTGCAGCATATAAGGTTGCCACACAAAAATGTTCTATTTCTATAAGTTGCAATAAAAATTCTGAAAAGGAAATATTAAAAATTCCATTTAAAATAGTACTTGAAACAATACAATACCTAGGAATAAATTGGATCAAGGAGGTGAAATATCTGTATACTGACTACAAAACATTGCTAAAAATTTAATGAAGACCTAAAAAGATGGCAAGATGTCTCATGTTCATGGGTAGGAAGACAATATTGTTAAGGTGCCAATACTAGCCAAAGTGATATATAGATTCAACATAGCCCCTTTCTAGTGAGTTATGGTCAGATTGTTCTATCTCATAAGAGCAAAAAGGAACAATGGGAGCTAGAGAAAAATTGAAGGAGAAAGGGGAGAAGGGAGAGAGGAGACAAGAAAGTAAAGAAGGAAAGAGAGGATGGTGATATGATTAGATGTCTACATCATTCTCTTTTCCAGATTCTCATTCAACTTATCTTGAAATATCATCACTTTGCTAACAGAGCAATTAAATGAGGTTAACTAGTATAAACTCCTTTTTTCTACATTTATAGAACATATTTATTCACTGGTGATTACATCTAAGAATATCTTGTCAATCAGAACACCTGAACAGATTATTAGGCTAAAACTCAGATGTTATGTCGGCACATATCAATGTAACTCTTAAAAGAGAAATCCCCATATAATTCTTTCATTCAACTCAAAGAACTTGCAGGTCAAGTCCCATATTTAGGTAGATTCTATTTTTAGGATAATTCTATTGGCCTCAGAAATTTTACAAACTCTGTGACCTAGGGAAAATTAGCTTATCAACTTTATGCCGTAGTATTTTTTTGTCTATAGAATGCAGGTCATGATACCATCTAATTATTGAGGAATGAAGTAAAGCACTCACTAGCACACAGTGAGTTTTTAATGTGTCAGTTCTTAATATATGTATGTGCTTAATGTTTAATTAAAAAATAGCTTGCTGAAAAAAATAGCTTACTCTCTTTCTTTCCAAGGTTTCATACAAATGTGCAAATGAACCTTGAAATAAAATGCTCAAGGTTGAAGAGGACAGATGTAAAGAATCAATAAATGTATAAGCCAATGTAAAATAACAGGAGGTATTGTAAATACTCAGGAGGGAGAGAACAAATTGCATCATGAAGGCAGTGTAGCCAAGTGGGCAAAGTTTAGGTTTTTGGAACCAGAATGACAAGATGTTGAGTCTCAGCTTTCCTAATTCCTGCAGTTTAAACTTTAAGCAAGTAACTTAACCCCTATGACCAGTTTCCTCATCTGTAAATATTTACTAGAGCAGTAAAAATTCCTCCTTTGTGACAATTAAACTATATAATTTTTATTCTACTTAGCACAGTGTGTCAATATGTGGTAGCTTAAAATATTTCAAGTTCCAGCAATATACTTACACTGACATTTATGAACAAGGATAATAACAAATAAATGATGGCATGACTCAGCCTTGTAAATTCTTCTAATAAGTTTGGGTAGACCAGACAAATAGATAATGTACAATACAAGAAAACTGAGGTTTAAATTTTAAAGTTCTTCCTGTTAAAATGTGATATCAAGTTAACCAAAGTGAGCCAGACTCCAAAATAGAAGTAGAATGTTTTTTCTCATATATGGAAGATAGTAGGGAAGATAGAGAGGGGTGAGGGATACCAGGAAAATAGAAGGGAGATCAATAAGGTAGAAGAAGAGGAACAGAGAGAGTAAGGAGGAGAGAGTAAGGGGAGGCACTGAGAGGTGAAGTTGAACAAATTATGTTATATGCATGTACCACTATGCCACAATGAAACCCACTATTATGTATAATTAATATGTACCAATAAAACATGATATTCCAAAGTGAATTGGAAAAGAATGCTAGAATGACAATTCTTTTTTTCCTGATCCTTCCCCATCATTTATGTTCTATCTTGCATGTATGAGTTTGTGAAAAATTTCCAGCCTGAATTGGATGATCTAAAAGATCTCTTTGTGGAGGGAGAGAGAAAAGCAAACACATAGTTTCTCATGACTTGTCCCTACCTTGCCTAATTTAGTTTTTACTGACAGAAAAATATATTCATTATAGAATATATTATATGGCCAAGAAAGAGAAAGACTCATTTTTGTCTTGTGTAATCAAGAGACAAGAACAAAATCAAGCAGAGTAGGAAGTGACCATGGAGAACTCATCTTGGCAGATGCTAAACTAAAAGACATGGAGTATTTCAGAACTGTCAACTGAAAATTATTTTGATAATGTGGTGCCTGTGGTTCTATGCCTGCAAACTTTTTTTAAAAAAATGCACATTTTTATTAAAAGGAGACAAATTAGGTATGTTACGATGAAAAAAACTTCCATAACTTTTACAAATACTCCTTGCTCATTTTTTTTAAACCAAAAGATCTTGCCTGGGGACTTGTATAATTGTTTTACCCCAAGTTTTCTTTCCTCATTTCAAGAACCCCAAATGGACTTATAGAGTTTTAAAATGCAGCAACAACTTGTGTTTTTACCACCAGTCTTTGAGGGAGACCTCAAGTCAAACTCCTCTTCATTCAGATCCTACCAGTTGATTAAGAACCAACTAGGGTGTTGCTTGCATTGAGCTGCTGAGATTTCATTGCAGGAAGAGAGACAAATTTCCACAGGGGAAAGCAGTGAGTGAATAGATGTTCATGACAGTATTTTCTTATCTCAGAAAGCATTAAGAAGAAACTCCATGAAGGAAATAAATGATTTCCCTGCAAATTATGAAGTAGGGAATCATCAGTGATTTGCCTTTTGACAAAAGTCTAGGGGAAAAGAAAGCTGGGTGGGCGTAGTCCCAGGGTCTCTGGAGATATAAGTGAACTCATTTTGTTCAAAGCTCATCTAAGATGTGATAATCCTTGCTTTACACCACATTTACTCAGACTGCAGTATGGACACTAAATGACATTTCTATTTGCACTTGTCTTAAGTTAAATTTCTTTGGTTTTTGTATTTCTGTACATCATTTTTCATTGGGGCTTAGACCGTATAAGGAAGGAAAGGGGTAAATTCAGAGGTGTCAAGAGACTCAATGTAACACTTCAGTTTAAAGGGTGCCATGTAAAAGGAAGTGGATGATCCTGACTCACCCATAATCCCAAAATGAAGCTCCATTTTGACTTCATGACCCAGGTTTTTTCATCTCCATGGGGCATCCCCTGTTGAGGCCCACAATGTTGATGTTCCTAAGGTCAAAGAAAAACACTTACCAAACCAAAAGGCTATGGCAATATCAACTTATACTAATGAATTCAGTTAAATAGTCAGCTTATATTTTCCAAATTCAAAACTCTTCAGGGTAAGTTACCATTGCTTAACCATCATTAGTCAAAATACTAGTAGGAATGTTATCATTTTGTACCTCTAGGTAATTTTTTTCAATCTCATCATCATTTCAGTTTTATTTACATTTCTAACCATTTGCACAGATGTTGATGGAGATGTATTTTTGCTTCAATGTCTCTTGCAATATTCTTATTGCATTCTGCAGGTCCTCCAGTAAACGTTACTTGCAATATTTTTATCAACAGTTTTGGATCAGTCACAGAAACTACCATGGTAAGTGCTATAATGCCACCGGCAAGAGAAAAACGTGACTCAATTATGCCATGAACACAACCTGTCAAATTTTCTATTGTTCAACTTGCAGGGCCTCCTGTAAATGTTACCTGCAACATATTTATCAACAGCTTTGGGTCAATAGCAGAAACTACAATGGTGAGTGGGACTGAGCATTGAAGCCATCGTGTGAAGGAATGGGATATGAGATCAAAGGGCTCTGTTGCATATTTGTGTGACATTTACTGAGTGCCAATTTCCAACTTGCTCAGCTTTGAAAAGCAATAATTTATACTCCTTCATTTTGGAAAGTCATATGTCAAGTGGTCATTATTTAAAATTCAGTGATATATCCATCATACCAGAGAAATTTTGGAAATATTTGATGTCTGGTTAGCAATAAGTGTGGTGTATAGTCAAGAGTATTTAAATATTTGCATCTCTAATGTTTCATAAGTATAAATTTCAAAGTTTGAGAGATGTTTGTTATCACCACTCTTTTACATCTAATGGAAGCTTTAACATAGGTAAGCCTTCCTTATATCCTTAAGATATAAGCCATGAGGCTGAGTTTACAAACACACACTCACCCATGCATATACAATTGTTTTGGCAATGTAAAGTAGTATTAAGTTTATAGTAATTGTATCATATGTATGGATTTTCAATAAAATCTAAACATAAAACTAATGAAAAGCTCATCATAGGGCATGTGCAAACATCTTTAATATATTTGAAAAAGATTTCAAATACTATAAACCCACCAATATGCCTTATGAATAAATGTCATAGTCATATTGCCTATTGGATCCTTAGCTTTAAAAACCACCCAGCACGAGTTTGTAGTATGGAGATTGCATCTTGAGTGAAATATTTTCTTGATATCCAGACAATTTGTTTTAAGTCCTTAAACAAGTGGTTGGTTCTAATTTTCATGGCTATATAAATTATGTACTCATATTATTGGATGAAACCCAAATAAAATATAGTTGAACTTGACCAAGAATTGTGGTGGGTGATGTTTTAGAAATACTCAAGTAGTAAATTAATGAACATAATGACATTGAGAAGTGAAAAGTATGATTCTTCTGTTTATATAAGTTTTCTCTTTTAGGTTACTAGGATAATGTTAAATAAATTACTGTACTTAAATAAATTACTGTTCTTGTGGTATCCTTGATGCCAGAAAGAATTAATTGGCCTTTTGCCACTCCCTTTCACTGGCAAAATTAAACATAATGCATCTCCACTACCTATTTTAATACCCTGAAGCAATACTGTTCAGAAACAATATTTCTGGGACTTTGACAGGATGTATAGTACATTAAAATTCTACCTAAACAAGACAGTTTTGATAGGGTTATTAACTGACTCATAAGAAATGCTAAACATAGAAACAATAATCCAACTCTGGTCTTGGCATTCAGTTTCTGTCTCTCCCTTCTTATTTTTATTCTTGCAAGAGAGGGGCAAAGCTTCAAGTAGCCTAAATCACTGTCACCAACTTTACACGATGGCATTCAATGACGATATTTGCACGGCCTAATGCTGATTGCATTAATTAAGACTCCTAAGTTGCTTTGATTAAATCTCCTCATTGCATCTTACTCTCAATCAAAAATGTAAATGTGCACCTTTTTGATGTTCATTAATGCAAGAATAAGCTAAACATTTAAAGAGATGAAAATGGAAGCCATTGATACACTATTTTCCTGTATCCTTAAGATTTAGTGAAGGTGTTCATAAATGGGCTGCATAGGTGCTTCCTGGACACTTAATAGGTGTCCTTTGTCATATTGCCTACCAAAACACTTGGAAACTGTTGCTCAAGGATAACATCAACAGCCTGTTTATTCTTCTGTGTAAGACAAATGAATTGCATGTTTAGAAAAGTAATATGTATTGTGCTTCTTTTATTTTACTTCTTAGCTTTTGAAGTAGTGACAAGCTTCATTTGGCTTTGAAAATATATTTTATTTTCTTCAATTATTGCTTTGGTGTTAAACTACAAAAAATGTTTTTTTTAATTCTATCATGCTTATGACAAAGAAGAAATTCTCATACCATCTATAGTAGAGATTGGGAAACTTTTTGTATAAAAGGCCAGACAGTAAATACTGAAGACTCTGAGAGCCAGATAGTCTGTGTCATAACTACTCAGTTCTGTCCCTTTGGTGTGAAAACAGCCATAAAGAAAAAAGAACCAATAAAAAACTTAAGGAAAAAAATAGTAAGCAAATGTACATGTTTATGCTCCATTAAACTTTATTTATAAAAAGAGTCTGGGGCTAAATTTGCCAACCCCAAATTTAAGGCATCAATATTTAAATAGGCATTATTTCAGATGCACACAAGAATGTGACAATTGCTGTACTAGAGATGGGTCTTGTTTTCCAAGATAGGTAAAGCCCTCCCTGGGAAGTCAGCTGATGCACCCTATCTTAATCAGGTCTGGCTACTGTAACAAAGTATCATAGATTGAGTTACTTACAAACAACAGAAATTAATTTCTCAGTTTTGGAGGTTGGAAATCTGAGATCAGGGTGCCACTATAGTTAGGTTCTGGGGAGGGATTGCTTAAGTTTAAAGACAGCTGATTTTTCTTTATATCCTTTTATGGTGGAAAGAACATTTTCTGGGGTTCCTCTTAACAGGGCATTAGTTCCAATCATGAGGGCTGTACCTTCATGAAAAAATTACCTCTCAAAGTTTCTACCTCCTAATACCATCACATTGGAGTTTAGGATTTCAACAATGAATTTTGAGAGGACATACATATTTAGTCCATTGCACCCACTGATGTTTAACAAAATTTGACTCATAAAATGTAGTCAAAAAATAAAACAGAACCAGATTCTTTCCTGAACCACTTTTTTTCATATTTTATATTTTTAATGAAATTGATATTGCTTAGTGTGATTTTTGTAATTAAAATTTTGGGGATAATATAAATTCATAGGCTATGGTAAGATATTACACAGAGAAATTCTGTAACACCTTTACCTAGTTATCCCTAAATGATAACATCTTGCAAAGCCACAGTATAATATCACAATGAAGACACTAACATGGATACAGTCAAGACAGTTTCCACCATTATGTGCTACTTTTGTCATATTGAAGCAAAATTCTATTAAATGAAATAACATGTTTTACCAATAAGTACATCCAGTGGAATATCCAGAATAGGAAAATCCATACAGTCAGTCAACTTGTGGTTGCCAAGGGCTGGGCAGGGAGAGGGAATAATAAGTGGTTATTTAATAGGTGCAGAATATTCTTCTAGGGTGATGAAAATGCTTTGAAAATAGAAATGCTTGTACAATATTGTGAATGTGCTAAATGCCATTGAACTGTGAATTCTGAAATACTTAATGTTATGTGAATTTTGGTCCAATTAGAAAAGAAAAATATAACAACTATGAAACTCATTCAATAAATTAATAAAATTAACTTACTTGTAATCTTCATACCCAGAGATGACTACTATTACCCAGAGGTCATATATTGTATGATTTTCTGAACCAATTTTAGGTGGAGTCAGAAACTTCAGCTTTTATGTAGTGAAAAAGTCATTGATTGGTCCGATTTTGGGGTACAATAGTTTTGCTTTCTTTACATTTTCTGTAATGATTTCTTCCAAGAATGCTTCAGAATTTTAAGTTTCTAAACATGTTGAATTTCCTCTCTTCCTTCACACCTCATTTTCACCCCATGACCCAGAGAGTAATATTGAAGAATTTAGTTTGGGGTGATTGTTTCTAAAAAAAGAGGCAATAATTAATCTGTTTCAAGAACTCATTGTAGTTTTTCTTTTAACGGTATATAATCTGTCCCTTTTATGGTTAATGAAATCCCACTGATTTATTGTTGATACTGCCTGCCCAAAAAGTATTGGCTGGCTTACACTACCAATAAAATTCTCACTTCTTTGCTGCATGAGTGTTGGAGATGTGTAATCACAAGACAAACACATTTGTATTACTCTAAGGAATATTTTTATGGATCATCACAATGATATACAAATGATATATAATGTAAATACAAATACATATCTTTGTTAAGAGATACAGAAATGTGTTGGTGGTCATTGTTAATTGACCCTATATTAAGATTATTCAGTGGAACAAATTTTGTAAGGTCCCAAAGACTTAGCAGATTAATAAGGGATATATAATGAGACAGGTTATATTCTCTTTTTGGAGTGTCAGTTTACCATTTTGTTTTCTTTCTGACCCTCTGTTCTTTAGTTGCTAATGGCAAGTGAATTTACAGGATAGGAAATATATCTGCAATCCCCTATTTCCTGATGTAAAGGCATAGTTTGAAAATATCGGTGATGCCATTAAATGTCGAGTGTTTACTACCATCTTTATGCAGCTCTTCCCAAGTTATACCATCAAAAGCAGAGAAGAAATGCTGTCTTCTCAGCTTTCAAATGATTTCTTAGAGGGATGTGGATGGGCAGTGAGTGATTTGGGTCTATGGGTATGGGAACACTACCTATGCCACAGCAGCAGATCCTCTCTACTTATTTACCAGATGGATGGGATAGCTGAAAATGTGTCCCCTCAGAGAACATTTCCAGAGAGAGCCAAAAGTATACAAATGTGTCTCCTCAGAGAACAACTCGAGAATATAATTCTGGCTCCCCTGAACTCTGTCCCTAAGGGTAAATTCCCATTCTCTGCTGGTGACTGCTGCAGGGTGAAGAGTTACTTTACCTCTGATATGAAATCACATTCCTGAGGAATATGTGTTGTATTATAACCATGGAAACAACACTAGGGGTTTCCTTTCATTCTACAGCTACATAAGCAAGCCATAAGAAGATACTAACTGATCAGGAAAAGCAGATAGGTATATTTCTTTTTCTGACTTCTTAAGGAAGAATTAAAGAACAACCACAAACCTGGCATTTTGTTAATTCAATATATGAGGTGTCCTTGGTCTCCAAATTAGCAGTGCAATATTAAATCTCAAATTCATCATAAAGCAACATCCCCCCATAATTTTAAATTCAACTTCTCATATTAAAGCTAGTAGTACCTTAAGATTATAAAAGCTTTACTGCAGTGTAGGCAGGGATAAAACTAAAGTGCCACATAAGCACAGTAGGGAATCAAAAAAGAATACCCTTGCCAGGCATGGTGGTGCATGCCCATAATCCCAGGGGCTTGGGAGGATGAAGCAGGAGGATCGCAAGTTCAAAGTCAGCCTCAGCAACTTAGTGAGGCCCTCAGAAACTTAGCAAGACCCTGTCTCAATAAAAAATTAAAAACAGCCAGCCGGATGTGGCTCAGTGGTTAAGTGCCCTTGGGTTCAATCCCTGGTAAAAAAAATCCTTGTCTTTGATACCTTTATAACATAATTAGATAGCATAATGCATATCTAAATAATAATAAAAGGTTAATGGTAAGGATAAGGTTTAATAGGAGTATATGTGAAATAGTATGACAATCTCTGTGAAAATACTAAACTAAATATAACAGTATCAAAATAATTCAATTTAAGGAAATAATCTTTAAGGAGTGGGCATAGCATTAGAAGGCAACAGAAAGAAAAACTTGAGAAATTTTAAATTTGACACTAAATAATAATATGGAATGTACGTACTCACATTACCTGTGTTAAGAATAAAGATTATGTGACTTACACATAGCTTTTGAATAAATGAAAAAAGAATACAATTTGAAAGTTTCCATTACCAAATCTAATACCCAGATCGTCAATCATAGGGAAACAAATTTTAGTACAAAGAAACATGTTATTTATTTGAAGTAGAATCTGTCCCTGGAGAGAGAAGGCAGTGCAAAAGAAAGTTCTGTCGGCATTTAAACATGTTTCTCAATATTTACTTCCACTTTAATATTTTGTTAAACCTTACAGCAAAAAATAAAGACAAAGACTACTGAAGAGTATAACTATTCTCCTTTGGTTTGGAATATCACAAGGGAATTAACCTAATCATAAATAAACAGAAGTGATGCATTGATAAATCTCACATGTCAAATTTTCTTCCTATATTGAAAATGACAGTGAATTGGAAGAATTACATAGGCATAACTCCAGAAAATCTTTTATTTGGTTACCTACTTCTGTATGTCTTTAGGTGTCTGTATACTTTTAAAGATATTTAAGGATTGCTATTTATTTTAGAATAATGTATATCATCACAAACAAAATTATAGACAAATTTTAATTACCTACACTGAAAGGAATGAATACTTAAACGCTTTGACAAGTGGCATTTCATATAATTACTGTAATTGTGGCATAGAATATATTTTCTCCTCTAAATCTTATACTTATCTTTGCTTACAGATAATGTATTAATTTATTTTAAATTAACCTTTAGACATTTAATGATTGTACTGTGATGTAATAGACTCATTACTCATTTTAAAGTTCTCATATTGGGAGGAGCTATTTTATCACTTTCTATATATAAAATTCAAAACAAAAATTAATAAACAATGGAGAACATTCATGGAGAAGACTTTTTAAAAAGATGTATATTAGCTATGAAAATCTTAATTGAGACATTTTCTTAAAGGTCACTGTTTTCAGGATGCATGTCACTAATATAATAATTTCTAGGTGAATAAACTAAACTTAGGAGAATTACAAGGAGGTTCTCTTGATGATTTTACTGCCCAGTGCTCTGCCCTCTATCTAGCTTCTCACAGAATCTTCCATTCTAGTACTACTTCCTGGATGGGAGGTGGGGTTTCTGGCCTGCCAATAGTTTAAGATATTTAATATGCTCACCTCTGTTAAGTTCAGCTCCCATTACTTACCATATTTAGAGTCCTCAAGAATTGGCTAAGGGAGGGGATATTTTTTCTCTATTTTCTGTTGAAACAAACACACAGACTCCTCTTAAACAATTTTACTTGTTATTATTCTAGGGAAATAAAAGGGATTGGGTGTCAAATAGTGGAGAAGCTACATTTCCCTCTTCAGGAAACCTTAAGAAAATCTCACAGCTGATGTATCTAGTGTATACTTTCATATAAATTAGGTTTTTATATTTTAATAGCCCCTTCTTTTATTTTCATGAATCACATGTTTTTTCTCACTACTCACACAAAACTACAAAGTTTCCAGTCACTCCTATTCCCAAGTCACTGACTTGATATTAATCTCGTTCCAGTCACAACTCCCTGGTGTCTTGGGACAATTCTAGAAATCTGTGATGAGAACTTTGAGTTTCTGCCATTCCCATGGCCCATTCAGTGGGGGAGTTAGTGAGCAATCAGATTGGGATGGAAACCTAGCTAGGCCCACAACAGCACCTGCTTGGATTTCAGAATTTATTGTGAAACCTAAATAATCTCAAATAAAGAGTAGTTACTAAAATTTTCCAAGTCTGAATGTCCTCATGTTATACAATGGAGAACCTTAAGGTTATTTTCTTTTAATAACAGCCTTTCAAAATGATCTATATTTTTCATCACCGATTTTCAGTGGTTATTAACTATTTGATTATTTGCCTTTTTAGGCCCATGTTGTGCACCATTCCCAAGAACTGCCACTTAAATGCTTTATGAGCTGATCAGGAGACTGCATTTGAAAAAAAAAAGTCACTGGAATTTGGGTAGTTTAATAGATAGAAAGAACTGGATTGAAGCTCTTTTCCATATACACTAATCTTTAAAACGTATTCTCCTTCTGGTCCTGAGGGAATTAATCAAAACTGGCTATTCCTAGGTAGTTTCCAAGATACTTGACATAGTGACCAACCACCCCTTGGGAATGGTTTGGGACTGAGGGTGTGCTCTGGGCATGAGGGTCCAAACTAGGAAGTTCTCAGGCAAACCCTTATTCATCATTAAAGTAAGATAAACAATGACCAAAAATCCACACACCAAATATGTGGAGATGGAGCTTGTGATGGTAAATTATCTTAACTAACAACAAGTGGCAAGAATGGACAACTATTAACTCTGAAATCATAGTCCTGCTTGACTAGTGAATACTGATAAAGGCCCAATCAGGGTCCGATTATCAAATGAAGCAATGCTTTCCATGAACCTAAAGAACTTTGAATAGAATTTCCCAGGAGAGCAGGCAATCTTCCAAGCTAATTCATTAGGGAAGGAAGTTCCCAGATGAAGTGAGAATGCCAGGGGTATACCTCAGACTCCCACAAGGCAGAAAACCTTTGTCAAGAAGGTATTCAAATTGAGAAAACAAAAAAGATCTCTGGATGAAGCATCGAGTTGGCTACTATAGATGTATACATTCAGAGAAAATGATAAAATATTTAAGAATTTTGAAAGTAAGTAGCTGTGATAGAATTATTTTGTCATCGTGAAGCAATTTAATGTGTATGTTGATGGGCTTTTAAAATATTAGGCCATCATCCCACAGTTTTGCAAGTTTTCCCTTCCAAAATCACAGAATGGCTTTTCTTCTGCCCAGAACATCAAGCAGAAAGAAAGTAGATATAGTCTCATTTCTGATTTGGAAAAATGAATTAGTTTTATTTAACAATGTGCCATCACAGACTTATATACTTGTTACACTTTTCTATAGCAAAATCGACTTGAGTTAGTATTATTTCACACCAGAAATAATAATTTAAGCATAACAATTCAACCAAGTCAACCTACTCCATTTGTGTTGTGGTTTGAATGCATCTTATTTCTTCTTCCCCTCTGGCTCCAGTCCTAATAGAACTGAGTGGTTTATTTTGACCAAGGTATATTCAGCCTGGTTTACTCAGCAACTAACACTCTATCAAATCAAAGAGATGATTGAAAGGGAAATTTAAATAGACGTCTTCCTGTCTTATGCCAGGATGGACAATAAGTAGCTCTTGTGCATGGCATTTCTGTAGGACTACCGAGTGAATATTTTTCTGAGACAACAGTGGAATGATTCACGACTGGCATACAGTGAGTACCCAGATGATTCCCTGGATTTGGACCCATCTATGCTAGACTCCATTTGGAAACCAGATTTGTTCTTTGCCAATGAGAAGGGTGCCAATTTCCATGATGTCACCACTGACAACAAATTGCTACGGATTTCAAAAAATGGCAAAGTACTCTACAGTATCAGGTAAGCCTCCATTAGTCGCACATGTTCACTTCTCTACTTCTCTTCTGGCCTAGAGCTGCCTGGTTCTTCAGGGTAGGATGTATATGACTTCAAATTTGTGGTCTCTTGTTTATCATCTGAATCTTAAAGTTGGTGGAGAGCACAAGACATTTCTATAATTTCACAAGTGTGATTCTCCACAACACAAATGTATTTTGTAGTTCTGTGGGTGGGTGATGGTATTGTGTAAATACCTGAACATGTGTATTTTGATGACCTTGATAAAGGAATTACAGTCAGGGAAGGTGGCACATGCCTATAATCCCAGTGACTCAGGAGGTTGTGGCAAAGGATTGCAAGTTTGAGGCCATTTTCAGCAACTTAGTAAGACCCTCATCAATTTAGTGAGACCCTGTCTCAAAATTTAAAAAGAAGTAAAAAGAAGAATGGGGATGCAGCTCAACATTAAAGTGCCCCTGGGTTCAATCACCAGTACAAATAAATAAATACTCCTTCAGTTTAATTGCCATTGAGCATAATGTATGAGTTTTCATTTCAATAATTCTGTCATTTAACCACACACAAAAATCCTCAATGGCTCAGCATGGTTAACAGTATGCTTTGGTCTGGGTAAGTGGAAGCTTTATTTCAATCTCTTCTCTACTTTAAACTAAACATATGACCTTGATTTCCTAACTTTTCTTAGGCTTGGACTTGGGACAGAAGATTCCTGAGATTCATTTTTTAATTGTACATTCAAATATGATCTTCTCCAGAATCTTTATCACCCCAGGCTCAAAATAGTATCTTCCTTTTCTGAATTCTAATAGCAGTATCACTGTGGCTCTGTAAGGCTCTTATTTCTTCTTACCTTATATTTTGGTTTTTGCTGCACATTAAATAAGTATAGCATAAGAACATGGAATTTTGGAATCAGACAAATCCAGACTCAAATCCAAGCTTTGGCACTTACTAAGCTATATGACTTATAATGCTTAGTTACCTTAACCATAAAATGGGACACAGAACATTTATCTCTGAGTATTCTTGTGAGAATGAAAGATACCATAGATAGCAAATATTTTCTTTAAAGGGACAGATTATGAGTATTTGAAATTATGTAGTCTAAATTACCTCTGTCACAACAACTCACCTCTGGCATTTAGTTCAAAAGTAGTCATAGACAATATACAAACAATTGGGCATGGTTTGTTTCAGTAAACCTTTATTTACAAAAACAGGTGGTGAACTGGATTTGGTCCTTTGACTGACAACTTAGTAGTCCTAATATATATTTAAAATCTACTTGTCATAATATCTGACACAGACTACATGTCCCATAAATAAGATGATGGCTATCTGTATTTAAAATGAATATTGTTTTTAAACAATAAGCTCTTTGAGATACTTGGATTTTGCCTTTTTTGTAATATTTTCCAAAGGGCTAAAACAACATACAACATATGAGAGATATTTAGTACATTAAAAACTATTGGCATTTAAAGGTTCTGTATAGAATACCCCTTTCTCTCCAATTTCATTGCCAATCACCCCACAAAAAAGTGAATAGGTAGGATTCATGCAAATAATTTTAACAAGTTGACAGACTTAGCACCATCACAGCCTCACTCAACAACTCTATATGTAATTTGGTTCTCTATTGCATATTTCATTCTTATACTTAATACTTTGACAGGTTGCTAGTAGCCAACATCCCCAGTGTCTTGTGGAGTGAAAGGGGCAGCTTACTTATAGAATGTAGCAAGGTCAACTGCTTGTACGAAGAACCAGGAAACTTTGCCCAATTTCCACTTAATTTTCAAGGAAAGAATATTCTGCATGGTGATGCATTTGTTTGGTGTAAGATACAGTATTGGGCATGACCTAAGTTGATGTGACCTGATGAAATAGGACATATGTAGAGCATGGTGCTGGGAAGGAGAGTTATAAAAAGCAGCACAGGATATCAGCTGCTTCAGCTAATCCTCTGGGCCTTGGGTGGTATTTGCTTTAGTAAATGTCTGGTGTTGTGTGCTGTTGAAATAAAACCAGGTTATTGTTGTTTTCCTTCTATACTATGAAGGTATTTCTATTCTAGAACTGTGAAAGATAAAATGCTTTCCAGACTTAGATCTAGAGGCAATTCTTGTTATCTCTGATTCTCAAGTATAGTAAAGTTCAGGCTCTAAAATGTCCTAAAATTTGCTTGGATTGGTTGAGGTTTGTCCTATGGCAGACCAGTTTAGACTTTTCATTCGTTGTGGGTATAAACTGAAATCTGAGGAAAAATCCTTGCTGAAGGAGAACAGGAGATGTCACTTTAAAGAAATAAAAATACTTGGCTATTTGAACTGTAGGAATCTAATTATTTGCCCAGAAAAGTTTTTAATGAGTCAGAATCTATGCTGGGCCTAGAGATCCAGAACTAAGTAAGATGGGGGTCCTTTCCCAGGAAGGACTCCAACCTAACAAGGCAGGTGGATATGTGATAAATTAAGTAATAGAAATGAATAGGGAATCAGGAAAAGAAAAATGTTTCTAACTTCATAAGTGAACTGTGTGATCCAAATATTGCTAGAAATTTGGGGTCAGTGCTAACACTTGTATTTGAATCATTGAACTCAATTTAACTAGAGGCCAAGAAGTAGTGTTAATATATGCCCAGCGGAACTTTCAAAGGTTGAAACTCAAGTTTAAGACCAAATGGGCTGCATATGCTTGATATCTTCAAGGTGCTAAAAAGACCTTGCTGAAGTTGCATTAGGAAGGAATTTCCCTGCACACTCAGGTTTACAATGCAAATACCCTGAGAGAGGGAACACTTTGGCCTAAATTCATACTAAGCTGTAAAGAGCTGATATGAGACTTATTGCCAATAGTGTGATGTCTATGAAGAATAGTGAGGACAACATATTGTGAAGAAAGTTTTCCTTATATAACACAAAAATCAGTCACTTTTTTCTCCATCTGTTATCATGGCAAACCAACGGCCACCATTTTCAGAAGGATGAATGGATTACCTCAATGTTTTTGCTTTCAAAAATTTTTGCACCATCAGCATTAGTAGGTATATTTGGTCACCAAAACTATGCTGCTGACTTAATTTTATGGTGTGTTCTACCTTGACACCAAGATATTCATCTGGTAAAATGCAGTTTGTTGTACCATTTGGAACCCCTACTCTGAACCTTATGGCTTTGAATGCTATTCTGATTACTTCCAATATTATCATAGACATGGGCTTTAAAGTCAAGCTTGAGAATCTGGCCCCAACACTAGCTATATGATTTAAAGAAATATGATATCTTCTGAATCCTCAGCTTAGAAAGAGATGATTTGGTTATGAGAATTAGAGTAATACATGATATATGCATACTCAAAAGGTGCACTGTTACACACTAGAGCTCTTGGTATTTTCTTGAAATTTAATGATCATGCTTTCTGTTTCAGACTCTAAGACAAAAAGTAAATTGACCAAGATAGTTCCCCATAATATCAAAATGTAAAGGATGAGATGGACCCACACTTTGAGTGTAAACCTACAAAGTAGGAGGAGTTCTTAATCTGATGCTAGTTGAAAACTCCTTGGGTCCTGGAACCTCCCTAAAACTGTACACATATATTTTGCATTTAAGGGAAAAAGTCCTCTATCATTACTAAAGTGACTATTCCCTCCATCTGTTAATGACTTTGCTTCTAGATTTGCTGCATGCCTCCAGAATGGTTACACCTGAGATGAAGTTGTCAAAGATATATTGTTTGCTTTCAGTGCCTTATTTGACTGACCAGGTTCCCAAGGGCCTTATGCTACCCTACAATTGCAGGGAGTTACCCAACCCATAAATAATGAAATTGATCCTCTACAAAAGCACCCCATATCAACAAGTCATTTGCTTAATTCTTTATCAACCTTTATCTGACCCAAAACATTACTTTATGGCATTGGAGGTGATTTGCTTGCTGATTCAGTTCATGATTCCAAGTGATGATGATTCAGTCTTCTACCCTCCCAGAGTACCTGAGTTGTAATACAAAACCCATGGGGACGACATACCTTCTTCATCTGATGAAAGATTTACAGGTACCACTGAGAGTAATTGGAGTGTAGATTTCCAGACAGACACCCAACCATGCTCCCCAAACAATTCTAAGACTAACTCTATCCACACACATAAAAGCCAACTTTTCCCATGTGGCCTCCCATTCTTGACTCATCCTACTGTCTGATGCAAGAATTTCAAAAGGTTCTAGTTTTAGTTATAGAATCATTTTTATGCCATAAGAAAAAAGAACATTTTTATTTAGATGTCAGAGCTGAAAATAAAATGCACAGTGAAGTGAGGCCTGCCTAAATGTTGCCAATGGTGATGTTTTGATTATCTTACTCCCAATTTTGGTGAGACACAGAAGCCTGTATTTTCTGCTGTAAGTCAGCTATGAAAAGCTGTGATTTCTTATCTCTGAATATTTGGACCATGTTTACCTTTATATCTTATAATCCAGGAAAAATTACATTCTCATTTTCTAACTCTGTGTTCAAATCCTCATTAGTTTTTATAACTTGACTTAATACAGTAATTAATGACTGTAACATAAGCGCCCACATCAGAATTAAGCAGCAAGTCTTCAGGGAAGTGCTGGGAAATGCCATGGAAACCACAATGATTCCATTCTTCTTAGAGAGGAGTAAGGTTGGGAGGGTGGGAGGAGCTGGCATGCACATATGCTGGTGGATTCAGTAGGAGCTGAGCTACGTGGTGCAGAGTGGGTAATATTAGAGGGGGGCCCTCAAAAACAGTGAAGCTGAGGGTAAAAGTACTAAAGACTAGAAAGTGAGTTGTGTACCTGACAGATTCTCATAATGGGCTGGGAAGTTCAGTTGAGCTCATAAATATAAATATACCATGGGGTATAATATTGTTTTAAACCTAACAGTAAGAATCTTATCCTTGTTTGAAGCAAAAGAGGGAAATCACTCAATGAAATACATGGAAACTGGCACAACTAGTAGTCTTTCACTATTTCCCTGACTGGACTAGCAATAGCAACATTTTGATCCTTTTGGGAGTAACTTTCCATTGAATTAGCATGCATTGGAGTTTGCTCTTCAGATGATGGTGCAGAGACAGAATAGCAAGATGGTAGCTCATGGCAATGTGAACTCTACACTTCTTATTACCATTTACTGTATCCTTCAGGATCACAGAATAGCCTCTCCAGCCCCATCAATCATCATTGTCTCTGTCTCAGTTTCCACTACAAAACATGGCTGAACCAGGAGAACAGAGTCTAGAGTTCCTTCTAGCTCCATCATAAGTCTATAACCTAACATGACCTCCCCCTCCCAAACCATAAAACACCTTCCTGATGAGTAAATAACAATGGTTCTTCATGTCCCTTAGAGCTGGGGACCAGCAAGAGGAGATTCTGAACTTCAAGATGCCCATCTCAAAATACTTTTAGATTTGGAACCCTTCTTTTCCAAACTCATTATCCAACTCCTGAACATAGGAACTGAACTACCTGAATAAGAGGTAGCTTTAAAGCATTCATCATATAGGTTACATAATAACCAATAGTACTGAGCTCCTTAATGAAAAATTTCAAAATCATAAACTAGATCCTTTTGTACCCTCTGGTTCAATTATCAGTAGTATTCATGAGATGTTATTTTATTTTATTTTTTTGGCACTGGGGATTAAACCCAGGGGTGTTCATACTCTGAGTCATATCCCCAGCCCTTTTCTGTATTTTATTTAGAGACAGGGTCTCACTGAGTTGTGTAGGCCTCAGTAAGTTGCTGAGGCTGGCTTTGAACTCATGATCCTCCTGCCTCAGCCTCCTAAGTCTCTGGGATTACAGGCATGTACCACCATGCCCAGCTGAGATATTATTTTAAATGTTAATGAATTGTAGGTTCATATACTTTTTTTAGACAATTATACAGAGATGGTTGACTGATTCAATAATTGAGTGGATATGTAGTCTAAGGAAATCATATGACCTATTTGAGCCAGCAGAGGTGAAGGGCTAGTTTGCTATTACTTATTTCCTTTGCTAAGACAAAGGAAAAATCAGAGATCCTGGTAAGATTGCTTAACTTATGTTGACATGGGCTTCTTCTTGGTCCACACTTCTGCATTTGAAAGACTACCTGGGTGGCATCAATCCCAAAATAAACATGCATAATATTACTGTGGCTCCTATGAGACCCATGAATTACTTTACTGTCTTCTCATACCATATACTCCAAAGGAAAGGCAATTCATTTTAAAATGAGAAAAATTTGTCCATCTGCAAAGCTCAGCAGTCTCACCAAAAACTTTCTCCTTGCTTGTGGCATTTAAAATTAATCTGTATTGTAGAGGGCACAACCTTGATTATTTGGCAGTTATTGAAAGGCAGATAATTAAGTGCACATATAATCATGTGATGTTCCACATGTGATACTTTCAGAGCAAGGTCATCCCACAGCTGATCAATTAGTTCTTTCCAAGGACAATGAGATAAAGGTTTTATTTGATGTGTTATTTTAGTAGGGATATATTTCAAAATCTGAGTGAACAGATAAAAGAAAGCAAAACATGAAATAGGGGATTAAAGACAGAATACTCTTGAGGTGAGGCAGATGTCAGTGCTAAGGGTCAGGAGGATTTGGATTCAAATCCATTACTAAGCAAGGAAAGTCATATAACCTTTTCTTTGAGCTACAGTTCTTTTTCCAGTTCTGGATTTATACAAAATGTTCAATGAATGTCTTAGTCATCTCTGAGTTGGCTCTAGGAAAAGGGAGAGAAAATGGGGAGACAGTTCATCCCATTCTCCCTAACCTATATACATGCATTCCTTTAAACAGCAACTGTACCATCCACATTCCACTCATCTTTCACTTAGTACAAATCATATGGATACTCTCCTTGCCCTGAGTTTCCTCCTTTCAGGAGGCAAATAACTCATAATAGAGGAGATAGTTGCATCTCATTTCAGATACTGTATGTATAAGATGTATCTCCCATTTTGGTTGCTTGTTAAGAATAAAATGAGGAGTTATACTTGCTTTAAGAATGTTATCTAATTGAGAATGAACCATCCTACCATCTGACCAGAACTCTGTTCTCTCCAACCTTTGCCACCATAAATACTGGCCAGTAACTCTCTTCCAGTTACTACAGTAGAAGTCACAATGCAGAAAAATAGTATCCAAGTAACACACACAATTTTGTTCTCAGTTGTTAACAGGTACAAAGTTACTTTAGTTTTTTCAAATCCATATTTGCACTTCCCAAGAATGATGGCACCTCTTCTCTTTTCCCTTTTGCCAAAAGTAAGATAATTCTAAACAAAATGTTAAAAAAAACCTGCTATACCATACTTTTTATTCACTTCAGTGGAACTGCTAAATAGCTATGACATTAGACACAGAGTGACAAAAGTCAAGTCAGTTCTCATTATTTTAATATGCAGGTTAATAAAATGTTATCTTCACAAACGTTTGGGTATATAAATAAATACTAGATTTGAAATGACTTTGAAATTTCAAATGGGAGCAGTATTAATTATTTAACTGTGGTAATTTGAGCTTTTTTCTGGTGGTATTCAATTTAGTCCTCTCCCATTCAACACCTTTGAAACGTTTTTATTCAGGAAATATCAAAGCATTTGGAAAAGTTTTAGCTGCAGATTTATCAGTTGCTCTCCAAGCTGAATCCAATCCATATTTGGACTTAATTAACATGGGCCAACCATATGTGTGCACATTTTCTGAAGGGACCACACACAGATGGGAGCAGATATTATATTTTTGTCCTTCCCAGCTAGTATTGCTCAATGCATATGGGTATTTTCTATGATGCATTTACAATGTTTGGTAAACATGGATCTTCCTAGTCAGCCACTGGTATTTTAGTGGGGGAGAGTAGAACAGCTGATGAGCCAGGCAGCATTGCCATTCATCTCCTCATATCCAAGGTCAACAGGGAAAAACAGCACAAGTGCTTATTTGGAATTAACAGAGAGGAAACAATCAAAACATACAGCTTAGGATCAACTTGGTGCTTAGGTCCAGCCTTAGACAATATTAAAAAATAGTGTATCTCTGGTGCCCATCCACACTATTCTGAGCTCTGTTTTCTATCCAGTTTCATCCTTTTGATACTTTTCAGAATTAAAGTCTATCGTTGAAGATATGGGTAGGGAATCAGGGAGCCAATCAACTAAGTTACACAAAGGAAGAAATGACTAATGGTATTTAAAACATTATTCTCTTCCTAATTTTGCATCTTCATAGTCATGGGGAGCCTTTAGCCAAAAGTTAATTTGTTACTTATCTATAATAGCTAACAAGTTGGGAGGATTTGAGCAAGGACATATTGAGATCTTTTTGGCAGTCCTAACAATTCACATACCATGTATTTTTCAAACTTTGCTTATGCCAAAAGCCTTATCAGGTACAGCCATATGTGTGCCTGTCCATGAACCAGAAGACTAGCTCAGGGATGGAGTAGATAGGATAATCTCTGTGATTTACATGATGAGTGAGTTCAAAGCAGTTATCACATTACAGAGCTTTCACAATGAGTTTTAAAATTTAATTTTTTTATTCCCAGGCCATACTTGTAGCAAGTATTCTTTATTCCCAGGCCAAACTTGTACCAAGTATTTTTGTTCTCTGTGGAACAAGATCCTTGTGTAGGTATCTTGGTTTTGATTTAGGAGCATCAAATGATTATTTCAAGGCATGGTTCTCTGATAGACCCAAAGGGCCCTCTTAGGATCTAGGTCTAGAAGAATAGGTTATCTGCTCTACCCAATCAGTGTGACCACTTATGTAAGACCTCAAAAGAATAATTAGAGGCCCTTCATTTGATTCAGTTTAGATATGTCTGATTTACAATATCAAAAGGAATTCTTTAAACGGGGGAAGTGGGAAAAAACTTTAAAGAGTTTAAGAATAAATTCTCAACTATTGGGATATTTATGTCTATCTGACATTAAAGTGTGATCTCCTTCAGGAAAGAAAAAAACAACAGTCTTATTTCAAGTGTGAGATGATACATGGTGCCCAATAAATATTTGCCAAAATATTGCTGAATGGAACTACGGAGTTACAACTCAGGAGGAGTCATACTTAACACCAGTCCCTACTGAGGACCTAGTGCTAGTCTTTCCTACATTCTCTCCTTCATGATCAATCCTCATGAGTAGTACTATGAACTTTTGTAAAATTTTTATTGCTGTTTATCCAATGCATGTTGCAACCACTTGCCTGACTTTTTTGGAAATATCTCAGTGGTTGATTTTCCAGGAATCAGAGAGTGACTCCATATACTTCCACTATCCTAAGTAGAGTTCCTTTACCACTTTTGACCTTTGCACCTTCATGTGTGTTACATGGAAACTATTCTTGGATTTTTCTCTATTTCACCTAGCAAATGTCCACCACATCCCTCTTAGCAGCTCTCTCAGTCTGCTAGTTGCATCTACCATATTCTTGGTTAACAGTACAACTTTGGCTTCACTGCCCTGATTTTATCACCATGCTTCTCCATTGTGATTGAGAACTTGGACCAGTGCCCTTATTTTATTACTCCTAGTCCAATCACTTAGCAACCTACTTCAGGCTAATTGCCCTGTCCTGGTGTCTAGTTGAATGTATCATTTCCCAAAGATTATGCTAATGCTACTGAAAAATTGCAGACATCTTTCTCAATTTCTTTCCTATTTCCTTTTCCAAACCTTTTCCTTTTTAGTCTATCTCATCAACAGTAAAATCATCCCTTAGGACATGCTGAAGTAGTGATTCTTTTTTGTATATTTCTTGTTAAGTAGTGCTTCTTAAAGTGTGCTCCAGAATAGCAGCTTAGGTCACCTAGGCTGCTTATCAATACTGCCTGAGAATCTGTATTCCTACAAATCCCCCTCAGGTGATGTTTATGCAAATCAAAGACTGAAACCTACTATGCTAAAGGATGTTTTGATCAGACAAGCAGCCTAGCAGTGTATTTTTTCCACTAATTCCCTAAGTCTTTCCTTCTTCCCTCACTTCATGTGTGGGTCGTATTAATGATGCACTTTTAAAGTGACTTCTAACTTGCCCCCAAGCTAATTTCGCTTAAGGCCTAGGTGGGTTAAGATGACACTCTTGTTCACTCTTGATGCATCCTGTCAAACCTCCCTGACATTAGAATGTCACAGGGCTCAGAAATTTCAAGGTACAATTAGGGGGAAAGATTCAACAGATCTACATTGTAGAGTAAGTCCTTATATTTTCAAGAAAAGACTGGGTTATGATCTAGGATGTTGGATGACAAAGCCCTGTGGGGGCAATAACTAGCTCACTTGAACTTCCTATTTTAAGAAGTGCTATTGCTTGCACTTAAAACTTTCATCGTATTCAAGAGGATACATTCATCTATAAGATGAAATCCTTTAAGCTGGTCACCTTCACTTAAAGTTTAGAATCATAGAAACTTTGAGCAAAATGCAGGTATGGGTGTGGAAGGAGGCCAGTGATTTAGTCAAGATCAAGTAGTTCTGTATGGGTAAGCTGAGTCTACCACCCAGAACCTCAGATGACCAAAGAAGGCTGAGAAAATTGTTAAAAGAATATTGTGAGAATTATGGATCCCTGAAAAAAATGAAAGGAGTATTCCTCAGCAGGTACAAAACAACTAAGGTGTCTATAACTAACTCTGCTGGCATCACAAAGGATGATGAATTGGTAACAGGTTCTTCTCCTAAGGAAGAACCTTGGTAGAATGAGAAATAAATGGAGTTTAGTACCAAAGTTGAGTTCAAGTCTATCTTTGTTCACTTACTGATTTTGTGATTTGAGAAAAATGACAATTTCTGTGAACTTCAATTAGCTTATCTAAAAAAATGAAGATAATACTGTCTGCTTTGTGTGATGGTACTCTTTAATTATAAAATAAGGAGAGTACCTGAACCACAGCAGGTGTTCTGAGAGTTCTGATTATTAATATTATCATCATCATCACTTTACTTTTCATTTTTCCTAAGTATTTTAATGCTAAAGGAATACCATAGGTTCTATGCATTCTTACGTATCTATGTAACACTAAGTGTTTGCAGTGTCTGCATAGTGTGTAAAATGTGGTCCCCAACACAGGAACAACAGTAATATCCCTTGCTCCTCCTGGAAAACACAGAAACATCCTTTTGTCCTTCCTCTCCAAACAAGACAGACTATTATAACTACTAGATTGAACACTCCCAAAATAGCGCATTAGCAATCTTAGCTTTAGGCAAGCAGATCACTCATTAAACTCTGTATATCTACCTGAAAATTCATTTTCTCTTCAAACAGTATTTTTCCTTCAAGAATCTCACTGGGATCAGACTCTCAATTCTAATACTGAGTGTCTTAGGAACTAATACTGTGAGTCAAGGAGCCTTCTGTCTGTCAAAACATTGTAATGTTAAATGGTTAATTTACATTCTTCTAGCAAAGTGAGAATAGCTCAGGTCCTGGACCCAGCTGCCTGTTTAAGGCTCAAAAGCAGGTGAACTGTGCTTTCTGGCTTTTCTTCAGGTTGATTTGCCTTATTTTCAGTGAGAATCTGTTAGCAATTTACAGAGGGGCCCAGGCAAGCTTTGCCAGTCTTACAATTTGGCAACACACTGTTAGCTCCAATGAATAGCTTCTTCCCTTCTAAATCCTTTGTTCTTTCCTACTCCTTTAGACTAAAAGTCTGGATTTTCCCACAGGGTTTCAGGATACTGATTCACTAATTTGTTTAACAAATATTTATTGAATACATACTCTGTGCCAGGCACAGGTTTAGATGGCAAAAAGGAGAGTCCCAGCCTTCACAGAATGTGTATTGTAGTAGCGGAAAAAGATAATAAGTAAATAAAAATATTAAAATTATAATATTTGATTTAAAACAGTGTAAATATAGCTGAAACAATTTATAATGTCAGCATCTATCATTAACTTAAACTTTAAGTGAGGTACAAACCTAAGAGCTGGTTTTCTGAGAGGTGAACTGAAGAGAAGTAAGAAAAAGAGTGGGGAAAGTAAGATTTGGGAAAACTGACTTTCTGTGTTTTGATTTGTTCTTTACTTTTAAAATCTAAATGCTGGCTTGGCCTTCTTAAATTGAGTAAAAAATCAGGGCCTCCTTACGAGAACTATATTCCTTCCCTGTGCAAATAGGAACAGAGTGCCCCAAATGCACGTATGTCAGCTGCGTTGACAGTAGGAGAATGAGCAATAATGCTTCAGGAAATGAGTTCTTTAACAAAATCAAAAGGAAGAGGGTGGCCTCAGCTCACTGCCTTCAGGTGCAATGGCCTTAATATTTCAGATCGTGGGGAAGAAGAGAAGAAATTTGACATGCTGTAGGCAGTGTCTGCCAGTGAGAAGTCTGAGTTTCCAGGCAAATTTAGGAGAATATTGGCTTTTCAATTAAAATACTTAATTCTGTGATATCCATCAAAAATGTGTAAAGAAAAAGATAAAATGAGATAAAAATAGTTCACATTTTAGTATATTGCTGTACACAGAAGTCTTACTTGGTATAATTTCTGCATATCTATAGAAAATGATAGCATTTTCTCCCAAAATCACATATTTTTTTTAAAAAATCATGAAATGGCTTTTTAAAAAACCAAATGGGATGGTAGTTTGGGGGTTCTAGATTGGGAAGAGTAAAATGGAATATTCTGGGGTAATGGAAATGTTGTAAACCTGGATCACCGATTATTACCCAGGTGGATATAGATGTAAAAAGTCATCACACAGTAACTTAAGATTTGTATGTTTTTACTATATTTCATGTATACTTCAAAGGAAAAAAGTGAAAGGAAAAACAGGTAAAGGAAAAAAACCTAGATTTTAGACCTTTGGATGTGTGGTCAACTAGATGTCATAGATCATGGGCTCTGAAGCTCATGCAGATCTGATTAGATCCTCACAGTATCTTACCATTCAGCTGATGACATCATTTAACAAACTGTGGAGTTGTTCATTCTTCTTATTATTGGATTAATAATAATAAATAATTAATGTTAATTCTTCTTAGTATTGGATTCTAATACAAAACCTATCTAGAAAGGAAAAATTAGAAAATAAGGAAGAAAAAAAATGTCCACTGAGTTCTCAGCTGGGACAAGATTTAGGAAAAGTTTCATGCCTATTTGGAATTTCTCTCAGTGGGGTTAATAATTTTGAACCCCAAAAGACTGGGTCCCTGTATGACTGTAGGATTGTCTGCCACAAAGGCAGGAATAATTGTGTATGAGGCCTTTGCTACCTGAATAAATGTGAAAAGTTCATTTTGCAAAAGAATCAATAGCAGCAAACCTATGATCAGCAATATTTAAGTTGTTTCCAATAGCAAATAATAAATAGTTGAATTCCATGCTGCATGTTCTTTTAAGCTGTATTAATTTCCACCAATATTACTTTATAATTTCTCAAAGGTAAGCTTTTAAAAATTATAATGAAATTTCCATGTTTTCTCATTTTGATTTACTTAAATTGTCCACATACCATCTGATTATTTTCACATGATGGACATTTTTTTTATTTGTTCCTTTATAAATTGACAAATTATAGTTTTTTAAAATGGTACATAGTCATGTTATGATTTATGACAACAATGTGGAATAACTAAATCAAGCTAATTAACTTATCACCTCAAATACTTATTCTCTTTGGAGACAATATTTGAAATTTACTCAGCAATTTTCATGTACATTGTTATATTCACAACACTGTGCAGTATGTCTCAAAGAAAAAATTTTCTTCCTAAGGATGTGAACCCTTTTATAGCACTATTTATAACAATCAAGTTATGGAACAAAGTATTTTTGTATGATGAAAATATTTTCTCTTTAAAAAATAGAAAAGAAAAAAGAGATTTTCATTATGGTAATAATAATTTTAAGTTCATGTATCCTTTTGAGTTTTTTTATCCCCCTTAATAAAGTCAGGTTTGTTATTTTTTGCTAGAGATATTCATTTTGATTCTTTTACTCTGCTTTTATTTTAAAGAGTTCATTCTGTTAACTTCAAAAAAAATTAAGGTCTTCATGCCAGGGAAAAATAACTAATTATCTATATAGGTGTAGCTACTAATGAACTCCAAAAATGACAAAGCTTCTTTTTCCAGTCTAAAATACTGTTTTAGGTTACTTGTTTAGAACACAAAACCATTTTTCCCCTTTGGAATCATGGTATTTGGGTTCTCAGAAGAGGTCACAAGAGGTAGCTCATTTATTTAGCAATGAAGGTAAAATAATGTGTATTTAATAATAATAATATTAACAGCAAAAATACTGAATAGAAGAGAATTTATAATTTTACCTTTCAGCTATTGAGAAAAGGCACATTTAATTACATGAAGACAAGAAAGCTAATAAATAGATCTTACAGATAGTTTAAAATAACCTACTCTTGTCATCAGAGACAGTATAGAAAAAAGAATAAAAACAAAATGTGAATCATTCCACCAACGAGAAATATCTACTCTTAATGTAGTGATGTGTTTATATCCAATAGTGAAAACAGATTTTTATGTAATTGTGATCACATGGCACTATGTTATGTCTTGCTTTTCCTGGTTATTATTGTATTTTAATGACTTTGAAGATTATCAACATGGATTCTTTGTCCAATCTTGCTTCAAATTCCAAACCCTTTCTTTCTTTAAAAAGTGTGCCACAATTTTTTGTTTTGTTTTTGCTCAAATAGAATGTAAACTGAAGGAGACAAAGAGAGGGGAACTAGGAGGGTGAGAATAAGCTAAGTGCAAGGGAGAGTTTAGGTCACAGTGTGACAGCAGGGTTTTTGGATTTAAATATATTTGAAACACAGTGAAGATAATTAGGAGCAGTGAACTTGAGACTAACAGGAATTCTAATATTAGAGTAAAATGGGAATAAGCATCATCCTACTTCATCATTTGATTGGTGAGGAAACACAATGCTTAGCAAGTTTAATATCTTCCTGAGGTTGCTGAGATAGTTTGAGGCAATATTGGGAAGAGAAATACATCTAATATTCTTCAATCTTAATTTCCTTCTTCAAGAGAAAAGCAGAGCCAGACATGTGCACCATCTGTTATAAGGTTTAGGCTGAGCACTGAAAACCTGGAGCACTGAAAAATTGAGGGAAAGAGAAAGGGAACAGTGTAGCCCCTATTAAGTAGAGAGAAGCAAAGACTACACAAATCACCATCTTTAAATGGATTTTTCTAGCTCAGGGACTACGAGCTCTGGAACTGTCAAAACTGTACAATGAATGCTACAATAAATTGTTAACCCATCCATGTGGATTAGTAAATGAAAAGTCTGTGAAATTAATCATTTGACCATTTGCTAGAAGGTGAATTAATGCTTATCACAATCAATTATGCTTATCACATCATTTACTATTCCTAAAGAAAAGTCCACATATCCAGGTATCCAGGGTACAATTCTAAAACAGTATAAACCTTATTTATGTCTTTTGTATATCAGTAGGGGTAAGAGCACATTGTTTGTGTTATACCATTTCTCAGAGATATTGCTTATTCTATAGTAAACTTGAGACCAGCATCATTGGTGAGGTCAGGAAAAAGTAGAAAGAGTCAAAGGCTGAAAGAAGGAAAATGGAGAGTAAGGGGTTATGATTAAATACTATAATATCTAAAAACATTACCAATGACTATTTGAAAAGCAGAAAGTACTACCCTCAGTGAGAACTTATATTTCAGTATTTGAATCAATACATTTTGATAAATGCCAAATAGATTTTTGTTTCTCAAGAATTAGACCTCACAGATTTAAAACTGGTTTTCACATTTTCTTCTTTGCCAAGACTCACCTTGACCTTATCATGTCCCATGGATTTGAAGAACTTCCCAATGGATGTCCAGACCTGTACAATGCAGCTGGAGAGTTGTAAGTCACAATTATTAAAATGAATGCCTGCTTGTTTTAACCAAAGACCTGGTTCTTTTAGTGTCATTAAGGGGAAAAGACCCGTGAGACTCATTCTCTACCTACTTACCAGCACCCCTAGTCATAAAGAAAGGACAAACAAATGTATGTACATGTCTCAGAGGAGAAGCTCATTATCAATACAGCAATAGGTAATCCTTAATCTAAAATGCCAACTAACTTGCCCTTCTTCAAAAACAAAGTCTGATTAAGTAAGTTTTTCCTTAAAATAAAAATGTCTCCTGGGAAAATCAAGATTATTATTCATTCAACCCTTATAATGATTCACTCCCTAATCAGAAAATTGTATTACTTTCTATCTTATGCCCATATAGACCATCACTCCCAAGGGAATTCTGGAAGGAAGGGATGATTGCTTTCAGAACAGGACACAGGGGCCTTAGTCAGAGGAGGATGCAAGAACAAGGGGTATGAGATGATAAAGACAGAAAAAAAGCATTGTCCTTAGGAAGGAATGGTGAAGGAAGTAGGAAAGTGACATCGACTTTGTCCCCTTTATGCCCTAGCTCTGATGCCACTGAAATCTTTGACATGAGCCATAAGTTGCTGATGCCTCCAAGGTAATGGGCTTTTCAGTTAAGAGACATAGAATTTTTCTGACTTGCTCTGTCAGTTTCTCTGTTTGTAGAATGCAAAGAATAATAAGTGCTATTGACCTACAGGAATGTTAGGAGATTTAATGAGGCAGGGGCAAGAAAATACTTTTAACTTCTTGGTTTTGAAAAATAATAAGACACATCAACTATTATTAAAAAAAGAAATGGTGACAGAGTTTCTTTCTGATCATTTAAAATCACTGTATATTTCCCTTGAAACTTCCTACAGAAATAAACAAAATAATGAAACATCTTTGTTTTAAGAAGCTGTCAGTGATAAAATGAGAATTTCTGATTTATAATAGGCTTTATGCATTCATTTTTTCCCTTTTGCCCCTTCTCTTGAAAAGAAGGTTTAGAAAAGCACTTTTTTACATAATGATTCCTTCTTTGTCTCTTTTCTACTACTACATATTCTTCCCTGCCTCAAAATGACACTTTTATCTGTAAAACAGCAGCCATAGCTACCAACTGAGGCTAATCCAAGGCTTAAAATCCTTCAAAAAGTAAATATGCTTGGTCTTTGCAGGACTCAGATATCATGAAATCAAAGAATCAGCAAGGTTCTTACTACTAACTTTGGAAGCAAAGGGTGGAAATTACTCTATACTTTGCCACCCCAATATTACCTCCTCTTTCCCCATCTCTTTACCTCTTCTGTCTGCCCTATGCTGAGGTTTCAGAGGAGTGACAAAAAGAATTATTATGATAGGCATCAAGAAGCTCACATGATGGGGACATGGGGTATTTGGTAAGCTCCAGGTATTTGTTGGAGGAACTCAGGTTGTATTCACACAGAACTGCAGTGGAAGAGATGGTTAGCAATTCTCTTTGTAGACTATCAATGCTTTGTACAGGAGCCTCTTTGCAGTTCCTTGTTTTCTGTGTTTTTATATTTTGGTTTTAAATTTAAAAGGTAGTCAAAAGAAAGAGGAAAGTAGATTCCAATTAAATTTGCCATTGATTTTGGGGTATCTCTGGTGAGTCACTATCTTTCAGTAAACAAGAATAAGAATCTATAAATTTAATAAGCATGCTGAAGTTATTGGCTAGTCAAAACTTCACATAATATCCCATGTCCCCATCACCCTCATTTTAAAAGTTCAAATATCACAAACAAAAGGCAGATAAATAGTGCATGAAACAAGAGTAGCTGTCAATTCCAGAATGGAGAGCAGAGGCACATGACAAATAATGACCTGGTTAGCAAGAACATGGAGAACAAGAGCTAACTTTGGTTTGCTTCACTGTTAACTATCTTACTTTGGATGGTTCAAATCACATAACAATATGACCTTATACAATAGGGAATCTGTTTTTAACTTCATCTTAACTGTTATAAGTAGGTCTATTTATCAAGACATTAGCACAAATGAATATTTCTAAATTGCATATCCCACAACTTCCTCTTCAGTTACCTGCCTATAGCCTTCCCTACTTGCTGAGGTAACTGAGAGTTAACCGTAAGTATTTAACAGAAGTTTTCTGAAAGAAAAGATAATAGATCCTAGAACGGGGGCCAAGTTTGCAATGGGAATGTTTTAGGCAGTCCCATGATTAATTCATTCTTATTTTAAAAAAATCAGAGTGGTTTCAATTGAAATACTAATACTGGAGCCATGACTTGGATTGTTTTATTGGATTGCCCCAACACATCTCAATCAAGTAAAGACAATCTTCAAATGATTTTTATGTGTTTGTTTGTTCTTCAGAAAATGTTAGTGAATGAAGAGGCAGAAGAAAATAGACTTTATAGATTCTATTCTCTCATTACACAGAAAAAAAATCATCCAGAAATAACTTGCTGTCTTCAATTTCTTTGGTTTCAATGACATGTAGTTGTGATGATTGCAGCTCTCTTATTAAGAATGCTCTTGAAATGACTGAGCATGTGTCTGCTTTAGATGACTTCCTTGTTTGTTTCTTTACATGGCTAGACTTTCAAGTTTCCTATGAAAAGATACATTCAGGTTTTCACTGTGATTTCTTTACTCCAGTTGGGTACACGATGAATGACCTGATATTTGAGTGGTTAAGTGATGGCCCAGTGCAAGTTGCTGAAGGATTGACCCTGCCCCAGTTTATTTTGAAAGAAGAGAAGGAACTTGGCTACTGCACAAAGCACTACAACACCGGTAAGTTTTCTCTCAGGTGCTAAGCCCAAGCGGGTTCCTTTTGCTTCTTGGAGAATATATCATTTTACCTTAAACATTACATATTTATCAAGCAAACAGAGCTCAAAAACTCCTCAATAGATACGATTCCTGTACCCTCTGAAATAGGTTGCTGAACACAATAGATAATTTTTCCAAAACAAGTAGACAAAGAGGGAGAATTAAAAATCTTTTGCTATTCTCTTGCAGAACATCAATCAGGTGAGTCTGAAGAAAGGTGTAGGTCAAGACCTAATTCGTGGTATAGGAAATTGAATTCTTGCCCCTTCCTGGCATCCCCTCTTGACATTGGATTCACAGATCAATTTGCATTCCCAGCCTTAGTGGAAGAAAGGGATAATAACATAGGTTTTTGTAAACCCAAAAATAAAGCTGTTGTGCTCTTTAGTCCTGGACAGTAATAGGAGTTTGAATGAAAATGAGGGTATTCTGCTGGCTCTAAAGTCATGTTTTATCAGTAATGTCAATAAGTACATGCAGGGGTAGGGTGACAGTGATAATTTGAAGTGGTAGCAACAAATAGGTATTTGGTATTGCCTGGAAGGTTATACCTGCCCAGTAAAGTTGATGGCTTTTCCTATGCACATCCTGGCCATTGATACCACAGAGACTGATCATAAAGAGGCAATCAAGAGGACCAGGTGTGGTGGCACATACCTGTAATCCCAGCATCTTGGAAGGCTGAGACAGGAGGATTGCAAGTTCAAAACCAGCCTCAGCAACTTAGTGAATCCCTAAGCAACTCAGCAAGACCCTGTCTCTAAATAAAATATAAAAAAGGGCTGGGGATGTGGCTCAGTGTTTATGTGCCCCTGGATTCAATTCCCAGTACCAAAAAAAAAAAAAAAAAAAGGCAATCAAGACATGATTGTTTATTCAGTGACTAGTCCAGGTCCTTTGCTGAGTAGAATGGTCCATGAACTCCTATTACAGAAGTCAAAAGTGACTTCCTATGAGGTAACTAAAACCTGATTCCATGGTATTCTTCCTGACCAAGAAGAATTAAACCCTATCTCTTATAATTTGTGTGGACTAAGCCAAACTAACTTCAGGGATTCTGACTCCAAGTCAATCAAAGAGGGGGAAAAGTAGAAAAAGGAAGGAAAATCTATCTCCTAATAGTATGTTGATGTTTTAATATATTTACATTAATTCTTTTTCATAAACAATGTAACACCGACAAACAGTTCCTAGGAATATTCTAAATGTCTTCAAGCAATTACCCAAAAGTCTAGGAAATTTTTACAATGATTAGGCTATACGTAATTTATAAAAATGTACATTTTTCTTTTGCCATTAATAACATAAAAATAAAACAACATTACCCTATGTAAATTTATGATTACACAAATGGTATGCCTTTACGCCATGTACAGAGAAACAACATGTATCCCATTTATTTACAATAAAAAAAAAACATAAAAATACACAGTTATTCAAATACTGTTGGGTATTCTTTTACTGCTTAGAAGGGAATGGTTTCAAACATTACATATTATATGGTATGTGTTATATATTACATATATCCTATGGGTTATATATTATGGTATAGAGTCTATATTATGTGTTACATGTTATATATTATAACCCCACACATTTTGAATATTTTATTTCCTTTGGTTGGTTTATGTCAGTCTTACAAACTCTGAAGCCCTGCCTAAAATAATCAAGCTGCAAGCACAGGTTTAAAAATTAAATGTGCCATGTGTTTTTAGTCCAGTGACTGTTTAGATCACTCCTTCTCACTATTATTTCAATTACTGGTTGAATTGGAGAGAAGTTGAATTGGTTGCATAGGGTGAACATTTTGTGCAATATTCCAAATCTGTGTGCAATATTATTTTAAAAAACAAAGTAGGATATTGGAATGGGAAAGATAAATTCAAATTAGATTTTAAATGATCACTTCCTGCTTTCAGGAAAGTTTACCTGTATCGAGGTCAAGTTTCATCTAGAACGCCAAATGGGATATTATTTGATCCAGATGTACATCCCCAGCCTGTTGATAGTCATTTTGTCCTGGGTCTCCTTTTGGATAAACATGGATGCAGCCCCTGCCAGGGTTGCACTGGGCATCACCACAGTCTTAACAATGACAACCCAGAGTTCAGGTTCCAGGGCTTCTTTGCCAAAGGTAAGACATTTCACTTAACAAGTTACCTGAGAGGTTCACCAAAGGTCTTGTGGGCTAGAGAACTTGGTGAGGACAGAAATTTTGCAATCCTATAGGACTTTTGAAAATTCAAATTCAATAAGAGAATGAGGAACTGAGTTGGAAAGTATTAAGTCTCTGAGGCGATGGGAACCCTCAAAATCAAATCAGTTAGGAACCAGAATTGAGAGAAAAGGAATGGAGAGGGGTGGTAGAAACATGGCTTACAAATTCTAAGAAGCCCTTGAGTTCATTTGACCTCAGATGTTTAAGAGCCAAGAACTGGAGTAGGATTGGTGTAACTTATGCTGTATTGTCAACTATCCATGAGCATATTATGATTCATATGCTCAGTGAAATAATTTATAGTAATAAAAGCTTGAATTAAGCTCCTAGAAATTTATACCAGAAAACCATATCAATGAGTGTGTGTGTATGTAAAACAGACATTTTTTAGCATCTCAAACAATGATCCATAAGTGGTTGTGTGATCCATTTTTATGTAAGGAGATCTTCTGTTTGTAAATGTTGCTTAAATAAGTAATGATAAATATGATACTTGTGAAATACCCTAGGATCCCTGAAGTGTGCCGATGCATGCTTTCCCCTTTTCAGAGTATGCTGAGTAACTAGCTTGAATTTTCTAGGAGCATGTGTATGATTCAGCATTCAGTGTACATTGTTTCATACTGGTTGAGTGGTCTTTCCAAAATCCAGTACCAGAAAGTAATTGAGATGTAATCCCATATCTTTGCTGGTTTGAGCTTATGTTCAGTTGTGCTGCAATTGACATGATGAGAAATGCTAGATCGTGTTACACATTATATTCTATGTTTAGAACATGAGATAACAATATGGAGGTCCATGAACATAACAGAGTTGTACTAAGAACTGGGGAAATAGTTACACAAATTATTAAGTCTCATACCTCCAAAGATAAATATTAGGTTTTATATACTCATAGAAAACCAAATAGAGCTGCCTCAGTTACTTTATCTTCTATAAAAACAAATAGTATAATGTACTTGTGTCATATGTCTACTGGAGTACAGATGTCAGAAATACTAATAACTTTTTTCAGTTACATAATCACAGATCAATTTTACCAAATAGAAATTCTAATCTACTCTCTTCTCCCTCCCAAAGAGGTTCATTTGCTTTTTTTCTTTAGCTATTAGTTACTGTCATCACTGCATTCCATGCCATTAAACTTCAGAATGCATAAACATATATTTTACAATTTAATAGACAGCCAAAGTATTAGTGACAAATTGTGAGCAGATAACGTCAAAAAAAGACATTTAGCCTCCAACTATCCATTGTTAAGAAAAGAGAGTCAATTATATTCAAAATGAAAGCTTGAGATTTTACAAATTTGTTTTTTTCAGTCTATGAAGCTATTATGATTCTGCATCAATAGTCAAAACTATTGCTAAATAAATGGTTACTGATCAGTGATCTTTTTATGTAGAGGCAATCAGGAACTCAGATAAACCCAAAGAGGGTATAATAAAAACCATTTTATACTTGGTTCTGAACTTGTAGTGGTTATCCTTTTGCCACCGACAGGTTTATCTTCCTACATGTACTTTTCTTATGCTATTATTAAACAAGGTTGGCTCTCAACTGACCGTGAGGAGATGTGACTCATATGAATGACGATAAGAAACCAAAACGAGTAAAAAGTGAGTCATGGAAAATAAAGAATTGACCATATGCTTACTTATACATACACATACATATAAATACTGATTTTAATTTATGAACACTGCAATCTCTGACCAGATGCTTTACTGTGCTAATTATACAATTGCTCCAGAGCCTACTGTAATACCCTGTACAGAGTATATATATATATGCATGCTGAACTTCAAAGGTAAGACATACTCATTATAGAAAATATAGAAAACATCATTAATGTTAACCAGCCAGTAAATAACTGTTCTTAAGACTTTGGTATGTTTAATTCTAGTTATATTTTTCTATTTTCATTTGTGGGCAAAACTGCTTACATGTACACAGAGAAAAATGAGATCAAACTTTTATATAGTTCTATATTATGTGCTATTTTCCATGGCATTAATGAAATTTTTCTTGAGCATTTTTTTTCCTTTTTGTGGTGCTAGGTATTGAACCCAGAGCCTCACACATGCTAGGCAACCACTGAGATATATCCCCAGCCCATAATTTTTTTTGCCTCAAGCTCTTATTTTTTATTAGTTCTTTTTAGTTACACATGACAGTAGAATAACAGTTTACCTGATGCATTAATCATTATTTACTATCTTAGATATTTAAAGGGATTTTTTATTTTATAAGTATGATAATTTTAAATACATTTGTATATGAATATGTCTTATTGTGCTCTAGAAGACATATGTAGGATTTAAACTTTTTAACTTCAATGGAAGAAAATGGGAACTGAGGATGATTAGAGTGAATATCTATGAGAAACTGACCAATTTGATGCATGTGCTATGTAGGCAGGAATTTTGTCTTGTTTATTGTGTTAAATTCAGTACCTAGGACAATATGTGACTTAGACTAGATGATCAATAAATCTGCATTTGTCAGATAAATAAATAAGTTCATAAATAGCCATGTTCCCCCATGTGAGACCATGTAGATGATAAAGAAACCTAAAGCAGAATTCATGGGTAAGATGTTACAGGAAAACATTATAGTTTTGATATATGGAAGGGTCTCATAGTAATATGACATATACTATAAAGAAATGGATGGGCTGGGGCTGTAGCTTAGTGGTGGAGCACTTGCCTGGCACATGTGGGGTACTGGGTTTGATCCTCAGCACCACATAAAAATCAGTAAATAATCGCATGCTGTCCATCTATAACTACAAAAAATTAATTAAAAATCATATAACTATAAACATCAATTTAAAAAAAGGAAATGGAATTTCTCTGAGGGAATAGATCTCCCTTTCCTGAAATTCTTAATCTGACACTGGGAAGTTTGGAATATATGCATCAAGATACATTTTTAAATATAGGTAGGCCTGGATTTAAGTCTTGGGACCTTTCCACTTCACTCAACTTCCCTTAGCCTGTTTCTTTATTTCTAAAATAAGATCATTATCTACCCCTTTCAAAAATTAAATAAAATAAGAAGAGGAACTACCTTTATAAACTGTTTAGCCAAGTTTTTATACATGGTAGGCACTGAACTCTTTCTGGGTATTTTTGTTGTTACTGTTCCCTGTCCATAAGGCAATAGGAAAGACTACTCTATGAGATAAGAGGTTATATTAGAATTTTTGAGAAGGGCCTTATGTTCTGAGGTTGTCCATTATTTGGATATAGTCATGCTGTCAATGAGATGTACCAAAGTTTATTATATATACTTATGTACACTATTTATGCATGTATACACACATGCATATGTTTCTAATAAGTATGCAGTCTATTGAATAGGTTAAGCTCCAGAGGGTCTGAATAAGAAATGGCCATGTTTTTCTCCATCACTGTCATTAAACATCTTCAATTGACTTGTCTTCCCTTGAGGACACTTGAGGAATCCATAGATTTCCAGTCACTATATTCCATGCCATTAGACCCCAAATCCATAAACATGTATTCTACCATAGACAGCTAAAGCACTGGTGACAAATACTTTAGGAAAATCCACTATCAGATTTTTAAGAAATCAGTCTGAAACAAAACTTCAGTCTCAGTCACTTCAATGCTCTTTCCCTCCCTTGCCCCCAGCTCAGGCCTGACCTTTGTCTTGAAGATATGCAGCAATGTAAAGTACATTGACTGTTCCTTCAGTTCCTCCCCTTGCATTTCCAATTCTTTTCTCCACTCCTGTTGCTGACTTGATCAATGATAGTGCTAAGGGTAAAGAGGATAGAACAAAGTTTCATGTAACAAGCAGTATATCCTATATAATTTCTTACTCCTAGGATCCTACTCAGGCAGGCAACCCTCCCAGTTGGTATGCTTCCAAGGTGATACATCTGGCTATCTTCCACACCATTTATTTGGCCCCACTAAGAACTTATGCACTCTTGCTTTGCTGACTGTACATATACAACTTAACCAATTGCTATTTCTTCTGCTTTCACCCCACTGTCTTGGGTGTTCCAAGTAATCTACTGTCCTCAGAATTTATCCAGATAAGAAACAAGTATTGGTGTTTGTATGTTCATATAAAACCCAAACTGCTGAGGACATAAGAGAGGATCTCCTAGGAACTCTTTTACTCTATGATCCAGGGGAAGCTTATAGGAATTTCAGAAGTTCAGCAAATATATGGCATGTAGAGGAGATGCCCAGTCGTGTCTTCTCTCACAAGAATATGGGTGAACTACCTTCTACGCTTCTAGGAAGAATGCCATAGTACTGTCAACACCCATAAATTCCACTACTTTGATTAATTCTTTTCAAATATCTAGTTTTCTGTAATAACACAGGTATTAGATGTAATGGTCTCTAGGTAGTATGTATTCCTTTCTAGGAAGTCCAGCATCCTACATTCATATGTGGAGAATCTTCTTTAACATAAGACTTTAGTAGAAATTCTGAGGCAAAAAAAAAACTTCCTATTACCATACTGTTACGTTTAGAAATAAGCATTCTTAATTTTAGACTTTTATCTCTATGAGGGCAATGACTTCACTGATTTTGATCATGTGTACCTACCTCCTACTTAGCACAAAACCTGGGTCATAGTAGGTGTTCACTAAAGTGTTCATTAGTGAAATAATGAACAGTATTAAAAATACTTATAGCCAAGTGCTATTACCAGCATTATTTAATTGGTGTTTCATTCTTCCATACAATTATTCCATTAATGCTTACTGAATGCTTTCTCTGTGCCATCCATTGAGTGAGGGATCAAAGAAATAAAACACAGTCCCTACCCTCATGGTTTGTAATCTGTTAGGCCAGAGACAGACATGTACAATGCTGATTATTTAAACAATGTGGAACATAGGGACATACCAAGGAGGATTTCTAACATATTAAGTGGAGGAGGAAGCAATAGAGGTGGGGATGGAGGGGGGAGGGAGGAGAAGAACAAGAGAAAGAGGGAGAGAGAGCAGTGTTAGGAATATGGCCTGAAGGAGAGAGTCTGAACTGAATCTATGCAGCATATTAACTAGGTAAAGGAAGAGAAGGTAAAGATCATTCCAGGCAATGATGACCTTCTACTCTTAATATTTGGACTACACTTAAAAGATTCTTTAGAAGACAATCTGAGCAGGTTTCCAGCATGATTCACAAATTTTAAACACATCTCAAGTAAGAAACTTGTATTTATTGATTCCAAGTTAGTTTCCTGCCTTTCTGCCAACCAATGCTTCTTGTGTTGTTTGTTTTCTAGAAGTTCAATTCCTTCCCTAAATACAGAGAAATCAAATACCAACACAATATCTGTTCCATAGGTAGCTTCCTGTTTGAAGCTATAAAATTGGTTTTTAAACATACACCTCTGCCAACCTCCAAGAAGCAGGTCTGCTGGCAATGTTCTAACTATGCAGAACATGAAACCCTTGGTGGCAGACTAAAGCTCGGGTGTATTGTTTTCTGACCCATAGGATGAATTGAATGGAAGGCTGTGAGATATTAGGCAGGCTTAATATCCAAACAAGGTTAAACAATTATTTTCCTTTACTTCATGTTTACTATAGTTGAATGATTTGCAGCTACTCCTAAGTGTGTCTTGAGCTCTCATTTGTGACTACAGTCTAGAAACTGCAGAGGTGACAGAAAGCATTGGTAGGAGACAACAGGGATGACCCGGGTGTGCAGGTGACTCTGAAAGATCCATAACTATCTCCTTGGAGCTAGGATACAGAAGCATTTTCTTATCTGTTATTAACCGGGATGCCCTATTTTCTACATAAGGAAATTTCCCCTTACTTTTTAGCCATCTGGTCAACTGATACCAGCTGGACCATTTAAAGCAGCTGCCAAACCCAAGACAAGCTTGGAATTTAAAACAAGACAGACCATAGTCCTGCCACATTTGGCCTTGCTTTAGTCCCCATCAGGATGCTTCTAATAGAGAATGCAGTAAGAGAAACTATGAAAGCAGTATGAACTGATACCAACAGGAGTTCTGAATAAGGATTTGTTTGGATATCTATTTTAGCTCTAAAACATAAGGATGATTGCTCTTTCTATCAGGCACACCCCCAGGTAATTAAAATGACTTTCCCAGGTAGGTCAGACTGGTATTACTAAAAGAGGTTGAAAACAATTTTGTTTTGCACATAAATGGAATTTTATGAGGTTCTTGGATAAAAGATTAAAAGGAAGAAAGCTGAGCTTCAACAAATTGATCTGTGGGTTGCTCACTTTAGCCAGATGTCTGCATATGTGGGAGACTTCATAAACTTTCCCTTCTGACATTTCCTAAGCCCCAGCAAATTGAAGAATCATTGATATAGTGAGTATGGGATAAAAATATGCAAAGAGATGACGTGTGTGAATTCTCTTGGGACAGAGGTACAGCACCATTGGCACTTTAGTTTAAGAATGTTGTTGGCAGCCTTTTGCAAGGAAGCTGACAGTGGGAGAAGTTACCCAAACTGTGCTGCTTCTTAAATCCAGTAAGTCTCATAAATCTTTGGGGAATATCATTTTGAGATTCAGGATCATTTTGAAATCTTCCTCTTCCCATTTCACTAAAATGGGTAATTCTGGCTCATACAACCTATTTTTTTTTGTAAACAACACAAAGTTAGGACAAAATGAACTACTTTGGAGCATGAAACACAATGTGAGGCACTGTGTTATATGCTCAGATTATAGATAAGAAGAAGCAGAACTTCTATCTTTAATAAGATTGACATGTACATGAAATAGGAAATTATAACTCAGTGCAGTAAGGGCAATAGGGTAGATTTTTCACAAAAATGGCTGTAATAATTTCTCTCCCTCTATTCACACCCTGGGGCAATAGGCGCCTCCAGTATTAATCTTGGTCATGTGACTTGCCTTGGATAACAGGACAATGGCAAGTGTGACAAAAACAGAAACTTGAAAAATGCTTGCATATTGGAGCTAGCTCTCTCCTGCTGCTTTTGGGATCCTGGGACCACCACTTAGCAAATAAGGTCAGATTAACCAATTGAATGATGAGAGACTGATGGCCCAATTATTTCAGTCAACAAGGTAACAATCAGCTAACCACCAAATGGGTGAGACCATCACCTGCCAATAGACCACAGCACATAAGTGAGCCCAGCCATGACCCTGTGAAACAGAAACAATCCATCCCAGTGGAACCCAGCCCAAATTATTGATCCACAGATTTGTGAACAAATAAATGGCTATTATTTTAAGCCACTAACTCTTTGGGTGGTTTGTTACAAAGCAAAAGTTAACTGATATAGATAATGATAGAGTTGGATATAAAGGGTTATGGCTACTTAAAGATGGATTCTTTGTCCAGTTGTAGAACTTCCTTGAAGCAGGAATATGAGGAAGCAATACCTGAGCTAAATTTTCTTCAAAATAGATGGGTTTTTTTTTCTTTGGAAACAAATTCCCCAACACCATTGTGTTTTTAAGGAAATGACCAATATTAAACTTCAGTTTTTATGGAACAAGTCTGTAATATGCTACACATTTAGTCTGATGATATTCTTCCTAATTATCAAACCACTCTTAAAATTTCACCTCTTCCACTTAGCTTTCTTAAATACTTGGAAATGTTTCTTCACAGTTTTCCTCAAGAAGAAACCACAGTTAGGCAATTATTGAGTGTCTACTTTTCTTCATGAAATGTCTGTCACAGTCCAGAAAGCAGCAGAATACTGATGATAAGCACATCAGTCTGAGCACTCCCTAACAATTGAGTAGTCTTTCCTTTTTTGTATATGTCCTTACACTAAATATGCATTTTTCTTTAGAGAGAATTATATGCTTGTATATACACATCGTAATACATTCATTTATCTAAAGGGCATTATGATTATGGACTAAAGAAAATACAGGTATAGCACAGTATGAAATATTAGTAAGCTTTCAGTTGATGTGTTAATTTTCTATGACTGTATAACATGCTTTATAACTTAAAACAACACTGATTGTTGTAGCTCATGTGTAGTTTATAGTTCTGTAGGTGATAAGTCTGGCACTGCATGATTGGGCTATCTACTCCTATAAAGTCAAAACCATAGTGTCAGCTGGGCTGAGTTCTCCCCTGGATGTTCAAGGGGGAAAATATGCTTCCAAAATCATTCTTGATGGCAGAATTCATCTTTTTTTCAGCTGTAGAGATGAGGCCCCCATTTTTTCTGCTCTTAGCCAGGGACTGCCTTTAGTTCCTAAAAGCTACACAACCCTTTATAGGTGGTCCCCTCAACCTTCAAGTCTGCGTTGAATCCTTCTTCTATTTAGAATCTTTGATTTCTTCTAGATTCAGATTTAAAGGGTTCATTAATTAGGCCCAGCCTCCATAACAATCTCCATATTTTAAGGTCAACTGATTCTGGATCCTAATTATATCTGCAAAACCCCTTAAGAGCAGTCACTAGATTAGTGTTTGTTTGAATAACTAACAGGAGTGTATATATCAGGGACTGAGAATATCAACAGGTGGTGGGGGATATACAAATTCTGCCTACCACAAATGATAGCCATGACTCTCTTTGGATGGTCCCCTGATTCAGTTTTGCCCTTTATATTGTATTTTCAAAACAGCAGTCCATAAAAACGTATTTAACATCTTTGTTGAATGTTCTCCCATAGATTCCCATCTCACTAAGGGCAAAAAACAGTCTTTTCCATGGTAAGCAATGCCATTCATAATCTTTCCCCTATTTCCTATTGAACTCAATTCCAACTAATCCACCCCCTTGCTCACTGCTCCAGTCACACTGACCTCCTTGCTATTTCCTGACTCTGCCAGCCACATCCTGTCATCTCTGGGACATTGCAATGGTGTTTTATGCCTGCAGTGATCTGCTCCCACATATTTACATCACTAACTTCTCTGCCTTCTCCAAATTTTTATTCAATCTCACCATCTCAATTAAGGCTGTTTTTTCTATTACCTTCCCTAGCTAGGACCTCATCAACACCCTGATGTAACTCAACTTTTGGGGTCTTTGTCATTTGTTTGTTTACCCATATCATTTACCACCTTATAATAACACCATGATTTATATAAAACCCTATTATGGATTATGTTTATTGAACATTGTTTGTTTCCCTTAGCATGACTATAAGCTACATGAAGGCAAGAATTTAATCTGGCATGCTTGTTATAACAGTACCTAGCCCATAGTATATGTTCAATAAGTATTTGTTGATTAAATGAGTGAATAAACATACTTCTCTATAGTTTAATCATTGACCACTATCCATATAATCTTCTCTAGGAAATGCAAGAAATAAGAGAATCCACGAAGAATGAGGGGCCTATTTTTCCTTAATCAACTATTCTTTATCATGGAGAATCTTGGTTTTGTACAGTATGTTATTTGAATATAGTAACAACTTTATAAAGTTTCACTTCTCTGATAGTACTGTTATATCTTATTTTCTTTGATAGATATTTTTATAGAGTATTTTAAGCAAAGAAATAATAATGATAAAATAAAATAATGGTTTAGATAAGAGGGCATCCAGATAGGCTATTTTTATCTCAGCTTTGCTTCCTCAGCACTGTCACAACTGATTTGGAGGTTTCTCAGTGTGCTGATGCAAGCACCCATTATCCTTTCTTGCTTTTCCAGTGTGTTTGGATACAGCTTATCCTTTGAATTCTGATGAAGGTGTCCAGAGGCCTTCTCATCTGGGCTATCTTCAGCAGCTTTGGGCCCTTTAGGATGCAGCCCTGTATTCTTCCACAGGAGCCCAGTAGTCAGAAATTTAGCACCCTTTTCTTTACCTAGAAAAAACTGAGTGTGTTCTTTGTTTTTCTCTGACTTTAAGGTATCATTAAGAATTGCCTATACATTTGAACCTAAGAATTGCTTTAGACTTCATCTAGGATTTAAGGGGTCATGAACTCCAACCTGAAGCTAACTGTATGATATGCCTAAAGCATCATATTCCAAGTTTCACCTAAAAGAAACTCCACAACAAAAACAAAACTGAGGGTGGGTGGGAAGACTCATATTTGCATTTCAAAGATGACTATACCCTAAAGAAACTGGAATATCAAAATATTTTCCACATTCCACATGAACTGGTCTCATAAAATCTTAGACTTTTGTGTGGTTACCAGAAGGAACCTCAGTAATCCTGTTAGAGATGGAAAAGCTACGGACAATGAGGAGGAATTAATTTTCTACTTTGCAAGATCCACTTGAAATAGATGCCACTTCTTACATGAGGCCCTAGTGGATTGCCATCAAATGTAAATGACCTCTTCCTTGCTTCCAAGGCACTTTTTGTTTTATTTTAATCATTGCATCTTGATTTGTAGCATAATGATCAGAGTCCATATGTACTTCAAGTATATTATAAATTACTTGCAGATAAGGTCATGTTTTGTTCAACTCTACATGACCCAAGTGACTTACACAGAAGAGACCCCTGTTAGTTATTGTTGAAGTACAGTAAGAGGAGAGTGGTCAGTAGTTCCTCATACTCAGAGTGAGAATTAGGGCTGGGGTTTAACTGGCTTGCTAAGGAAGGGTCGCTATTGCAGGGGTCTCAGCAGAGATTATAAAGCTTTTCCAAACCCCATCACAAGAAAATTAAATCAAACTATCTAGGAGGATGGTCTAGGCATCATCATTTTTTAAAACCTTCTAGGTGATTCTATTGTATAACCAGGGTTGAGAACTGTGGTTCTGTATTTTGTTGTCCAAGCAAGAGTTTTCACTGTGCTTATTATGCACCAGGTTATACATTCATTTGAACTCCACATAAACAGTATGAAGTAGGTACTATTATTATCTATGCTTTATAGATGAGTATACTAAAGTACAGATGGATTAAATAATTTGCTGAAGGATAAACAGAACTAGACCTTGAACCCAAGCAGTCTGGCACCAAGTTGGTATATTGATCACTGTGCCACATCACCTTTCAGAGTTAATGATTATTGACTCCTTCTTCATGCTTTTCACTGTGCAAAACCCTTCACGTGATTACCTCACAGGAAACAGAAAGGAAGTACTATTTTGCAATACCAGTTCATCAGCAGAGAAACTCAAGCATAAAGAAATTAAGCGATTTGCCTACAGTTATGTTTCTCATGAGTGAAGAACCAAGATTCAATTCGTTAGTTCATTTAAATTCTCTCAAAGGAAGAAATAAAAATTTTAAGTTCCATCACATTGTCCCTACCATGTTATTGAGAGGTGGAAGCTCTTGACTGTGAAATGTATTTTCTAGGCTCTGAAATTCCTAAATATATTGGCTGTGTATATTGCATTCACTGTATATTATATGTAGTTGTCATCTTCATTCATCATTTTGATGAATGAAGAAAATGCATGCCTGATTGACCTTCCTCTTTCGTATTAACAATACCTTGTAATGGCTCCTGAGGCTTCCACTAAATACTCTCAATTTGTTGACAAACAAATTCTTCTTCAGCAGATTTTCTAACTTAACCCTGTTGCAGTTTATTTCCTCATTCATTGCCCTTTTAACCATCATTTTCATCAATTCACACCATATGTGTTTGTGTAGAGTCCAAACATGTATATCATCCACCATTTAGTGGCAACTGAAAGGTTGAAGGAAAGTAGATTGAATGATCAACAATAAAATGCTTAAATATATTGTGGCCTATTCATACAACAAAATGCAAGATAGAAATTAAAATGGAAAAATTATAGTCACACATAACAACAGAAATGAATCAATCTAATGGTAAGGAAAAATTATCAAGCACAAAAGAACATGCTCATGAATACTTTAAAAAAGCAAGCAAAATTAATCTGTTGTGTTTGAACCAGAATTATGGCTGGATTTGGGAAGTAAGAAAAGTAATGATAGGCTCATGATGGGGGAATATATGTTCTTGACCTGAGTTGTGGCTACCTACATGTGTTCATTTTGTGATAATTCACTGAATTGTACACTTGTAATCTGGTTAAATTTCAACATTTCAATAGAGGAGCTATAAAACTTTGCAATAATAGTTTTTAAAAACAGAACACACACACACTTTAGGAATTTTCCTTTCCTTCCTTTTTCACAATAAAAATAAGTAGATGTTTATTGGTGCTAGCTGCCAACCATGCTTCTAAGTACTTTTAATTCATGTTATTTAATCATCTTGACACTATGAAATAGATATTACTGGTACCATTTTCTAGACAAGTAAATTGAGTCTAGGTAAATAATAAGTACAAAAGTCAGAATTTAAACTTAATTGAATCCTAAACCCTAATGTTTTTTCTTACTATACTATTATACTCATTTTATACTCACTATTGTCCCTTCAAACTTTAAAATGCACATCCTTCATGTTGGCTGCAGTTTAGACACTTAAGGATTGATTGATGGAACTGGAGGGATTTGGTAACCTAGAGATTCCTTCCATATTCTTAAATTATAGTTTGTTATTTAAAATGATCACAGCGAACCATCCATTCCATGCTGAATTCTCCCTGGAACAACCCAACCTGTTATCTTTAGCTTTCAACTGCAGTTTTGTGCTCAATTCCTGAACAACTCTTTCTTATACAAAGAGTAATTAACAACTTTCTAATATTGGAGAGAATCTGAAGGTAATAGGTAGAAGATATTAAATAGAGTTGTCATCTAATAAAGTTTTCTGCCCTATATAACCTTAAGTAAAAGAGCCCTAGAAAAGGAATTAAATTTTATAATTGGCTCATAAAAGACCATCCTTTTTTACCCATGAACTTTGTTGGTTCCAAATCATATGCATGCATTTCTCCTTTTGTAGATCTCCATAGAAAGTATTCTCTGTAGATATGGAAATAATAGAGATTGTAGGATTAGTCTAAAATAATTTTCACATCCAGAATTATGAAGTGATCATACATGTAACACTCCAAACTTTCCAGTGTAGTATGGAGGATGGGGCTGGTTTGACAGGCCAAGCCATAAATTCATTGTAGGACACACTAATGTCCAGGCATGTTGGGGGATTGCTTGTTGGTCCTGCTGGAATGATTATTTATCTGAAGGCAAAGATGACTCCTTTACTTATTTGTCCAGTTTAATATTTACAGTATATCTAGGATTCTAGGATATACTTTTTCATATTTTCCATATCTCTGAGTTTGGGTTGTATCTTAAAATAGAAGGCAAATTAGAGTTTAATCAGAGATTTTTTTTCTTGATTGTATATAAACTAATGGTACACCTTATAATCACTGGCATCATAGGTTTAATGAACTTCTATACCAAACTTCTAGAGCTAGCCATTGTGCTTTGTACAGGGCAGACAGAAGTGGGTAAAATAGACATGTTCCCAGCCCTAAGAGAACTCACATACCATTGGAGAAACAAATATTGAGCATTGAATAGTAATTATTATAAAGGTGCACTTATACATTGCTGATGGGACTGCAAATTGGTGCAGGTACTCTGGATAGTAGTATGGAGATTCCTCAGAAAACTTGGAATAGAACCACCATTTTACCCAATTATCCCACTCCTCACTTTATAGCCAAAGGACTTAATCAGCATACTATGGTGACAGAGCCATATCAATATTTATAGCAGCTCAGTTCACAATAGTTAAACTATGGAACCAGCTTAGGTGTCCTTAAATGGATGAATGGATAAAGAAAATGAGATACACACACACACACACACACACACACACACACAATGGAATGGAATATTACTCAGCCATAAAGAGAAGTGAAATTATAGCATTTCCCTGTAAATGGGTAGATCTGAAGATTATCATGCTAAGTGAAACACGCCAATCACCCAAATGCAAAGGCCAAATGTTCTCTCTGATACGTAAGATGCTAACTTACAATAAGAGCGGGGTGGGTAGGAAAGAATAGAAAGTCATTGGATTAGACAAAGGAGAATGAAGGGAAGGGAGGGGGAATGGGAATAGGAAAGACAGTAGAATGAATTAGACATTACTTTCCTCTGTGTATACATGAATTCACAACGAGTGTTACTCCACATCATGTACAACCAGAAGAATGTGAGGTAATACTCTATCTATGTATAATATGTCAAAATACATTCTACTGTCATGTATAACTAATAAGAAAATATTTAAAAAGTAACTGAGTGCCATGAGCAAAATCAACAACAAAATTGGCTGCTGTGCAGGGGTCAGAAAAGACTTTTCCCATGGGTTGAGTAAAAGGCACCCAGATAATGGTAGCAGAAGATGATCCAAGAGAGGGAAACAGCTGGTTAATAAATTCAAAGTTGGAATGACCCAGTAAACTTAGGAAATTGGATTGTAAGAAAATGTGTCAGGAATGTAGAAGACAAATGAAGTGGCCAACAGGTCACAGAGGATCTTGTAGGCCCTGGGAGGAAGTTTGAGTTTTCTCATTATGGGAACACAACATAATCCAATTTATCTTTTCAAAAAGGTCACAGTAACTGCTTTGTGGAATAAGATTGGACAGGGGCTGGGTGATACAGGAGACTACTTGGGACAATACAGCAAAAACAAGGAGTGATAGCTTGCATATGGTATTGGCTGTGGGAATGGAGAGTAAAGGATAGATTTGAGACTGATTTTGGGGGTAGACATAATGGAATATAGTGATTGATTATATTGAAAGTTTTGTGTAGACAGAAATTTAGCCAAAGTCAACTACTGAAGGAAAAATCACCCTAAGGGAAGAAAAGATGAAGGCCCATAGGCTGGATTCACAGACACCACCTCAAGGTTGAAAGAAATAAGTACTAGGAATGGGAAGGTGTGAGGAAGAATGGAAAGCCTCCTCCTCAAAGCACTGGGAGCAGAAAAGACACTGATTTGTAATTTATATATCAAAGGGCAGTGAAGCATGGTGATGAAGCATGCTTCCCCATTCAGGGATACTATTGAAGCACAAAGATTGAGTGACACCCATCTGAACCACAAAAGTAAAGGGAAAGTATATTGCTTTTGGTTTGCATCAACAGGAAACTGTAACTGTTACCTCACCTTTTTGACCCCACCAACCTAACCATCAGCCCTTAGCAGAAAACCCACCAAGGTTTTTTCAGTTGGGATGTTCAGACCATTTACATTTAATATGATTATTGATATAATTACATTTAAATCTGCCACTTGTCTTTTTTCCCCATCTGTTCTTTGTAACTTTTTTCCTTTTTTGGCCCTTCCTTTGGATATCATGCTTTTTATTATTGCAAGTATCCTTTGTTGACTTATTGTACATAACTACTTTTGTGATTGCTTTAGGGTGTATAATATATATCTTTTAATGTACAATAATCTACCTTCAACTGATATTATATCCCTTCCCATACAGTGTAAGAACCCTACAAAGCAGACAGAGGATGCAAGGGTAAAAGAGGACAGACTTCTCTCATCAAGTTCTTTTTTAAGGGCACCTCATCTCATTCCTGAGGGTTCTGCCTTCACAACTCAGTCACCTCCCAAAGGACTCACCTCACAATATCATTGCATTGGGGATTAAATTTCAACATGGATTTTGAAGGGGACAAAAACATTTAAATCACAGAATTCTGTAATGTTTCATTTTAGTTTCTGTTGTCTGATTTTCAAATATTTTCTTCCACAATGTCTAATCTGTGATTAACTTCAATCCAATGTGGATTTCATTTCAGACATACTTTTTATCTCTAGAAGTCTGATTTGGGACTTTGTTTTCCATGTTTCCTTTTAACATGTTCAGTCTTTTCCCTAGATTTCTATACAAAAATAATATGATGAGTTTTAATGTCCTTTTCTGCTTTACATGTGCCAGTCCTGGGTTGGCTTCAATTGTTTTCATTTTAATCTTAATTTCATGTATTAATTTATTGCTTTTTTGTGTGCCTGGTAAATTTTTATTACATTCTAGATACTATGATTTTTACCTTATTAGGTATTGGATTTTTATTTGAATAAAAGTTATTGAAATGCCCTGAGATCCAGTTAAGTAATCTAATCCTTTTTGTCTTGTCATTAAGATTTGTTATGTGGGTAAGAACCTTTATAAAACTATTTAATGTCCTACAACTGATCAGGTTTACCAATATGGCTTATGGAAACAAGCACTATCTTCAGCACTGTGAGAATTCCAAGTACTTTATTCTACATTTTGGTGATTTTCTCTGACCTTTTTTCGCATGCTCTTAGTACTTTCCTGACTACACCAGAGGAGCCCCATGCAGACCTCTGAAGTTCTGGCTCTTTCTACAATTCTCTCTATTCTGATACTCTGCCCTGTGAACTCTAGCTTTCGTGGATTCCCCAGGCCTTTGGTCAATCTCTTCAATTGTGGGAGTTGGTTGGACTGTGTTTAGTGTACTCCTCCTTGCATCATGATCTGGAAACTCTCAAGACAGTGAGCTGGAACAATAGCAGCACTAATGCCATTTGTTTCCCATTATTCAGGGATCACTCTTTTTTGCCTAATGTCTAGTGCCTTGAAAATCAGTTTTCCCCATATCTTTCATCCAGAAATTTTTTGTTATTGTTGTTTGCTTTTTGGTGTTGTTGATTCATGATGAAGGATAAATCTTATCCTTGTTACTTCATCTTGACCCTAAGTAGAAGTCACTACCATGGTTTTGGATATTTGATTTATTTTTAAACTTGACATAGAATGTAAACAAATTGAATGTGACCATTTAGATAATTGAAATAATTATCAGAACTGACATTAGCTTATAAATGCCAAGAGTACAGTTGCTCTAATAAAGGAAGACTGCATTTATTAAATATATAGTCTGTGGACTTTGAGACTAAGAAATGTTTTATAAAGGAATCAATAATTGGTATATATAGACATGAATATTAATATCCTAATAGGAAAATTAGGTTTGCTCTAAAAATGTTTCAGGAAAAGATTTACTTTGACATGATATGTCCCAACTTATTTAGGCTTACAATTGCTAATTCTTCTTTTTTATTATACACTATGGACTTCCTGGGGGGAGGTGACAACTCTTGTTTACTTGTCAATTTTTCTTAAAGGTTCATGTTTGCCCCCCTAGATGCTGTCATTAAATCACACAGTTATTCACTTTAATTCAATAAGTGTTCAAGGTACACCTCATATGTTATACACAAGTAGGTCAAAATGATAGAAACATAGTTCTTTTACCATGAGGAATTTAAGACCTAGTACAAGAGTCAGCACACATCATCTGCAAAGAGACAGATATTAAATATTTTAGACTTGCAAGTCATAAGGTCTCTGTCATAACTACTCATCTCTGTAGTTGTTACACAAAGGCAGCTACAGACAATATGTAAATAAATAAGCATGGGGCATTCCAATAAAAATTGATTTAATAGGAACAGAGAAGTACAAACATAGCAATATATGAAATAAATGTTACAGATCAAAGAAGGAAAATTAATATGTTAATACTTGGTTTGTAACTATAATGAGTGGTTTAATTGAGGCAGCAATATTTGAGTTGATGTATTAAGATTAGATAGATTTACCCTAAGCAGGAATGATAGGGGGAAACCTGAAATAAATAACAGAGATGAGTAAGCACTGACTATTTGGGCAAAGAAAAAAAGTAGGTCTGTTATGCTAGAATGCTGATTATACTCAGGAGTAAAGTAGAAAAATAAGGAAATGTAAGGAAATTTTTCAGCCCAGAGAGAAATAATGTCTTCCTCCTGTAGACCTATTAAGTTCTTTTTGGGCACTTATCCCATTCTGCCTTATATTATTCTTATTTTTGTACTTCTCTTTGTTCCTCTACTAGATAATCCTCACCTTTGGAGCAGTGATTATATAGCATTAATCTCTGAATTCCCACTGTTTCTAGCAGAGATGGAACCCAGAAGCACAAAAAAATAATTAAAGGGTTAATAAATGAAACCATCTACTTCAGTCCAAATCAGCTGGACATACCAAATAAACACTGAGGCCCTATAGAAATGATTTAAAGATTAGCCCACTGATAAGGAGTGGAAATGTTCTCTCCTTTCAACATTAGCAACTTTATTTTTCAACAAAGCTTTTGGTAAGAGATCTCACAATTGCACTTAGGTTAATTCCTTTAATTCCCCCATCATTTAGATTTGACCATAATTAGTAGTCACTTGAATACAGCTTTTAAGTTGAAATTCTACACAGTCTATTTCAAGGAGAAAATCCATACAGATAAGTACTGGGGTCTTATTTTTTAATCAAAAGGTTAATTAAGTGAATCAATCTTTATGTTTGAATACATTTTTGCATGGAATTTGGAATAAATAATTTAAATGGGTTAAATCAAACCAGTGTGATATTAAAATGAATATTAAAGCTTAGGAAATGAGTTAAAAGATTATGTGTTCTATTAATTATGTAGCAGAAGACAAAACTGCCTATGGCAAGTTTAACCTGAGAAGACAGGGAAACTGATAAAGATTCTCAAATCCTCCTGGAATCACTAGTACCTCCATAGACATCTTTTTGTAAAATGTATGGTGTTTCACAAAGACATAGTTTCTAAGCAATTCATTAAAGAAAAACACCAAATGGTTAGTATTTAATTGAATATCTTGAATTACAATGAGAGCAAATAACTGCAGCATTACAAATAAGGTCTGTCATGTCCACTGAGAAAATGAAGATAGACAGCAAAAATGGAATTTGACTACACAAGTGTGGCAGACAGAAGAGAGGATGATCATTTAGTGAGAGTTTTATAGGGGCAAATAGTGACACCATCCATCAGTAGGATCTGTTTATATAACACCTGTGTGTCTGTGAGACTATGTAGGTGGTAGTTTATGAGCAGTAATGTTCTTTTGTTAGTAAATGTCACCAAATAAGCAAATAAGGGAAATGTGAAGGCTGAAGACTGTGTCACTGTTTAGAATAAAATGGGTTATATAATAAGGATATAAGATAGAATTAAAAATATGAAAAAGCAAGGCAATTTCTGCCATGTTTTTTAGGGGTCTCCAGAGAAGGGTTAACTTGTTCTTTATGTGAATTAGTTAGGTCATGTGAGATGTGCATCTCCTGTTATTTCTATTGTAAATAACTAATAGAGAGTACTTTTGAGTCTCCCATTCCCATATTATGGAAAACATATAAGTTTGAATTGAAAGTAAGATTTTCTCCCTCATGCTCAAATAGAATCACTGCTCCTGGTCTTCTTGGTTTAACAGGGATTGAATCAAACAAAATCAAAAAGATGATAGTGGCATATATGTCAAAGGAACACAGGAGCTGAATGTGTTCCCAGTCACTGAAACTGGAACTATTAAAATAACAAATAAAGTAGTTTGGGATTATAACCCATATTATAAAATAAATATCCATGAACCCCATACTTATACAAATAAATGAAATAATTGGGGAGAATAACACATCGCATGTAGAAGAATTCCAAATAGTTTATGTAGACATTCTTACCCCAAGGAGATAAAGCACAACTCCCCACTACTTAAGCGAGGGCCTCACCTAATGACTCCCCTCCAAAGAGTAAACTATGGAAAGGGGAAGAAAAAGTAACTCTATAGTGGGAAAACCTGACAAACACTACCTCATCCAGGGGATCAAGGTCAACACCAACAGTGATATGTTGATAATATGACCCTTGATACAATGTAATGACAATGGCACTTTACCTCTATGGTCTTCCTCCCCCAAACCAATAATCTCAGTTTGGTCATGAGAAAAACATTAAACAGTCCCCTGTTGAGAGGTATTATTCAAAACACCTGAGAAGTACTCCTCAAAATTGTCAAGCACATCAAAAATAAAGACACTCTGAGAAACTGTCACAGCCAAAAGGAACCTAAGAAGACATAATGACTGCTGGTAATATGGTAACCTGGATGGGATCCTTGAACAACAGAATAATAAGCCCAGACTGCATCCCCTGTTCATCCTGAAAAAGTCAATACTATCAAGTGGGGAATCTGGCTGCCCAGATTCCCATCATGTGAATGGTGGGAAACTATGGAGGAGGTAGAGTGAGAAAGAGAAGGGCAGCTCTCATCCAACACAGGTACAGGGATGACCAAAAAGTATCCAAGATGGGGGTGGGGATTAATATAAAACAAACATTTAGTCTTTATGAAAATGTAAAAACCCCAAATCCCTTATTCACACTTCTGAAATCCCCAAATCTCTAAAAACCAAAGGGTTTTCCATAGCTTATTTGGCAGTAAAACCTGTTCTGAGCTGATGAGAGGCTAATTATAGGTTCCACATATCCCATTTAGTGTGAATATTCATGCTGTTTTCCAAAGAAATATTAATGTACTTGATTACGGGGTCTTCCCCAAGCCCCACTAGGAATAAGCAATATGTGATAAATTGTATATGTTATAATATTACCTTAATAAAATCTGAAAAATTCTGAATTATAGTGCACAATTGCTCCCATGAGTTTCATATAAGGAATACATTTATAATAGTGCATACATTCAAGTACATAAATGTCAATTTTTATGTAACTCTGAAAACAAGAATTAAAAAAATTGGGGCTGGGGTTGTGCTCAGTGGTAGAGCGCTTGCCTAGCATGTGTTATTCACTGGGTTTGATCCTCAGCACCACATATAAATAAATAAATAAAATAAAGGTATTATGTGTAACTACAACTAAAATAAACATTTAAAAAAGAATTTAAAAAATTAAAACTATAAATGAAAACAAAGGAAAAAAATCTTTAAAACATTGGAAGAAAAATACATAATTTCTATGCTCGCTTGGGGATGATAAGCTAACTCTATTAATAATATATTTTAAATAATGTCTATAGTCTTCAAATATCTTTTATGTTCTTTATATTTTTAACCATCAAAACAAGTCTTGGACATAGCAAAGCAAATACTATTATCACTTTATGGATAAGAGAGGAGTACCTAGAGAAAGTTTTACCAAAGAAAGAATTGAATATCAGTGTCACTTCACTACTCTTGAACTCTGCCACCTTGAACTCTTCCATCTGTATCTCAGAGGAAAGGAAGTTATTGAATTAGAATTTTCAGCATTTATATAAAAGCATAAGGAAGCTACTTAATGTGTGGTTTCTTTGATGTTTGGAGGAATATGAAAAGGAAGGCTTATCAAAGATCCATTGGAAGGTGGTAGTGAGAGGATAAAGTAAACCTGGACTGGATATAGAGGAAATAGCACAACACAGCTCCAAAATCTAAAGTACTAACTTTAACCTATCTTCAAAGAAACCAGATAATTTTACTATATTTTTCTTTGCCTCTACAACTAATATTTTTCAAGAAACAGATTTTTATCTCCCCTTATAATTTATATGAAAGTTTCAAAATGTTATTTCATTCAAAACATAAACATGTAGTCATTAACTGATGAATAATTTACCAACAACCAATGATTTCTATTCCTGTTGAGTTTGAATACCTTCCTTTTAATATCAGAACATACCATGTGTCCCAGATGAAAGAAATTTTATGTTTAGTATCAACATTCAAAATATGATTTCAAATGCAAAATATCATGTGAATTGATAATTAGCAGCATAAAACTGGGAGGTATAATATTCATTCATTCTACACACACTGGTGGAAATATGGATTCCTAGGAATGTCTAAATCCCTCCATGTTGCAGTCCATTTTTGTTGTAACTAATAATAAAATCTACAAATGTTAACAAACATTTGACAGAATAATGGAATTTGAAGAAATATTCCATATACAATCAGAAGACCATATTCTGCTTAGAATAATACCTCTCAGAAAGTAGGCACTCAATAAACATTTGTAGAATGAATAAACAGATGCTAATACAGTTCTCTGCAATAGATAAATTATCCAGGGTTCAGACATCCTTGTATCTGAGTTCCTGTTTTAGTCAGCTTTTTTGCCACTGTGACCAAAAGACCTCACAAGAACAATTAGAGGAGGAAAAGTTTATTTGGGGCTCACAGTTTCAGAGGTCTCAGTCCATAGATGGCCAACTATATTCCTCAGGGCCTGAGGCAAAATATCATGGTGGGAGTGTGTGGTAGAGGAAAGCAGCTTAGAATATGATGATCAGGAACAGGGTGTGGGTGGGAGAGAGGTAGAAAAAAAAGATGAGAACATGCTCCAGTCTTCAAGGGCAAAACATATACTCCAAAGGAATGCCACCAATGACCCACCTTCTTCAGTCACACTCTATCTGCCTACAGTTATTACCCAGTTAATCCCTATCAGAGGATCAATGCACTAATTAGGTTAAGACTCTCATAATCCAATCATTTCACCTCTAAACTCTCTTGCATTGTTTCACACATAAGCTTTTGGGAGACACCTAGTATCTAAACCATAATAGTTCCTTATTGGCTATAAGTGCCCTTAGTCAAGCTAGTTGTTATAATAATTACCTCTTAAAGCTGCTATGGAGTCTTAAATGATATGTTTTATATGTAAAGTTTTGCGTGATGTCTTTTATAAGAGGTAATTCCCTTCTCTCTCCTCCAAATTCCTTCCAATCTTCTTTGGGAGTCATCCAAAACTTTCTTTCCCAGGAGATTCTTAATGGAAACCACATCCCTGATTCTGAGAAATAGGAAACTGTAGACCACATATGCTAGGAGGGCAAAGACCCACTGTGTTGCCAATATAGCATGGAGCTTGGTATAAATCAGGTTCTCAATATATATTTGTCAAATGAGTAACTAGAGGAAGATTGAGAATTTCCTGTTGAAGGAGATCCCACATCAGAGGCAAGGAAATCTCCAATAACTAATTAATTAAAATAAACAACTTAATGCTCCTAGAAAAAAAAAATCCTCCTGACCTGCAATTTATGTTTTTCTCCACCCAGGGACAATTCTTCCCTATTTCAGTGTCAGTGTGGGAGCCCCAAGGACAACTGTCAAAGCCAGCTCCTCAGTTCTGGGCCCCTGTGTCTGTCTATGATTTCTACTCCTTAAATGCTGTCCAGCATTAATAATTCTGAGCCTTGCATTGCTTTTGTAAGATCCCAAATTCTCAATGCCTAAAGACCCTACCAAAAGGACTCAAATTTGTCTAAGCCTGAGGAAAGGTTAATCCTATTTAAATAAATTCCAATTTGTTTGCTTGCTTTATTTGCTCTTCTTATATTTAATGTCTTTATGTACTTTTTAAAAACTTGTATTATTTGAAAGAATATTTATAATGATAACAAACTTCCATAACAGATGTCAAAACATGCATAGTAAAACAGTTTTTATAAATGATGTATAGAACAAGTGTATTTCATACGTGAGTTCCCCATATTTAGTGATCCAATCAGTATTCCTAATGGAAAGAATATTTTGCAACTTTCTTTCTGTACCATTGTATGGTTTCTCTCTCTTTACATCATAATAGTATAGTAACACCCAGCCCCAAACCACACGATGTGGATATACATTTTAAATATTTTAATGTTTGCTTGCCTTAAAGATTTGAATTTGTGGTTAAAAATTAGAGCAAGCCTTGAACTTCCACTGCTTTACCAAGAGATAGTCAATATATAGGAGGGATTTTCAAGTAAGGAAATGTGTAAAGTCTTACCATGTTTGTTTGGAAGATGCCTAACATTTTGTGGTAAATGAATAAGAAAAGTAATCATCCAACAAATACATTGCTTGCACCATGAGGAAGGAATATCAAGCAAATGAAAAGAAAATGAGAAAGAGCTAAGGTGTCCTATTCTATCACAAAGAAATCATTTCCTACACCCATTTCCTCTTTATCAGTTACATGTATATTATATATCATAATTTTATATGTATACATAATTCCCTGGATGTTTTACATAGTCCACAATTTTTTTACGTATGTAGACATTGCATGTGAAGACACAGAATATTTTCAGTCCCCCAGAAGGTTCTTCTATTTCCCCTTCACAATCAACACTTCCCTTTAGAAGTAATCCCAGTCTGACATTTAAATTTCTATTATTTTTGCCTCCTCCTGAATTTCACAAAAATGGAATTTTACAGTATATATTCTTTCATGACTGGCTTATTTTACAAAATTTAATACCTGTGGTATGTTGCCATGTTAGTTATATAGCACTAATTTGTTCCCTTTTATTGTTCATTCTGCTGTTGGTGGGCATTACTTTCAGGTTTTGGCCATTATGTTTTAAATCTGCCATGAAAATTGGCACATACTTTTGATAGACATATGCACTTATTCATTTTGAGAGTATATCTATAAGTGAAATTACTAGGTCAATAGGGTATGAGTATGCTTGCTCCAGTGTACATTAACAGTTCTCCCAAGTGGTTGAAACAATTTACCTTCTCCCAACAATGTTCAAATTGTTCCACATAAATACCAATACTCATTGTGAGGTTTTTAATTTTCATTTTGGCCATTCAGACGATGTTTAGTGGTACCTTACTGTGATTCTAACTTACATATCCCCAATGACTAATAATGACAAGTATGTACCTTTTCTAATGCTTAGTAGTCATTGTGCTATCTTCTTTTGTGAAGTACTTGTTCCAAGTTTTTGCTTATTATTTTATTATGTAAGCACAATTTTGATTTGAGCTCTAATTTCCAAGTACTACATGATTTTACTAAACCAGTCTAATGAAGGTCAGATATAATAATTTTTGCATCTCCCTGTGGTGTTTTCAAAAGCAATGATTTAAAAAGGACTATTTTTCAAGAGTAGAATCCTATATGGTAGGATTTCTTTCCTGCATATATTATTGGAAGTGAGATAAAATCCCACACAGTTTAATGGTTTGGATAAGACATCTGGATTCAAACTATATGATGTTAGTTTTATTTACATGTCATCTGCAAAATGTGGATCATGACAGGACTTGCCTCTTAGTGTTGTTGGGTTCATTTGGAGCTTTATAAAGCTCTTAGAGCGATGCCTGATATACAGCAAGCCCTCAATACATATTGGTTATTGATAACAGTCTTGAAGTGTCAGATTAGGTCTTTTTTATATCTGTTCAATTAAGAGAAGATTATAATATGGGCTGGGGTTTTAGTTCAGTGGTAGAGTACTTGCCTAGCACATGTGAAGCACTGGGTTTGATCCTCAGCACCACATGAAAATAAATAAATAAAATAAAAGGTATTGTGTCCATGTGCAACTAAAAGAATTAAAAAGAGATTAGAATATTACCCAACAAATTGGGGAAGTGTTCACATGTTGATCTGAACCACTCAGACAAGAACTTGGAGATAGGGTCTAAATCTCCAGGACTGGCTATGTAAAATGACCACTGAAATGATTACTGAAGTCTGTTGTAAATGTTCTTCCTGGTCCATTTGGTTTTGAGAACCCAGCATATGCCTAATGACTCCATTACTGTATGAGTTAGGAGGGCCCAGGCTAAATGACACCATATTCATGTCTAGTAAGTTCTTCATTCTGACTCTGGGTAGGAACAAAAAGATTTAGGAGAAAAATAGTAGTTCCCCTTCCAGACAGCACAAGACACAGAAGTATTTTAATAGGAACTTGGGTTCCACAAGAATCATTTTATGCACTGTATAGTACATTCCTATAAATGTTCCATATTCAAGGGCATCCTAATGGCCAGAGAAAGCAAGTCAAATGTGGTAGGGGAGGAAATTACCTAAGTGTGAGAACCTCTTCTCTGCCAGTAACTTACAGGGGTTCATGGGCTTTTTCTTTCATTAAATCCATCTGCCTAGGTTGGGCACCTGGCAGTTCTTCTACTAATGAGAGTCTGCTCTTCCTAATACTGAAAGAAATGTCTTCATCTCTACCGCCTTTGCATGTGCCAGTGGCATGTCTAAAACAATTTTTTAGGAAAGAGGCATCTTAAGGTACAACTAGGTATGATCATTCAATCATCCAGTTCCTTAGCCATTGGATGCAATGAGGGCAGAGAAGAGTGCTGACTGCCTGTCCTTTCTCTGCTGACTCATGAGATTCATAAAGAAATCACATCCTTTATTACTTGATGTCATTAATATATTAGCTTCCCATAAATACTCATGTAAGAATGTGCAATGATATGCATTTGGTCATGATCATTTTTTTCACAATTTATCTAGTGATGGCCACATGAATTTCTTGCTATTATATGTACACAGAGCAAATAATTGTTTTTATTTTGCTTAGGTTTCTTTTACATGTTTTTTATTAGTTCCTCATAGCTATACATAACTTAGGGATTTATTTTGACACAATCATACACACATGGAGTGTAACTTGCTTCACTTCAGTCCCTGGTGCTTCCTCTTCTCCCCCACTCCTCCTTCCTCCTGGTCCCCTTCTTCTGCTTCATTGGTCTTCCTTCCATTTATTTATTTTTTTATATTAGTGATTCATACATATACCTAAAGGTAAAATTCACTATGGTATCTTCATATATGTCCATAGCATAATTTAGTCAATTTCATTCCACTGTTCCTCCCTTGTTTTAAACTTTCTATTACCTGGATATTATGAAAGTGACCCTTCAAAGTTATTTGGCTTAAAAGAAAGACTAACCTGGTGTCCTTTTTCATATTCTTAATTTGGTATGGTAGGCAGAATTCCCACATGACCTTTCCCATGAAGAATCTAAGTCCTTTCCCTCCTAGAATCTGTGATCTGATGAGATATAATGTTAATGATTGTTATATGGTATAGCTGACCTGTAAATATTTCATTCAGGTGGGCCAGATCTAATCACATGGACTCCTAAAAACAGATTTCTCTGGTTAATGGCAGAAAAGGGAGTCAGAGAGATATGAAGCATAAGGAACATTCAACTTTTGCTTAAAGTTGGAGGGGGCCACAGGAGGAGTATGAGAAGCCTTAAGAAACTGAGAGAAATTCCTGGCTGACAGTGATTAGAGAAACAGGTACATCAGTCCTAGAACTGTAGAGAACTGAATTCTACCAATAATAGGAGTAAGCTTGAAAGAGGATTTCAAAGTCCAAATGAGAACACAGCTCACTGATAGGATGACTTCAGCACTGAGACCCTAAACAGAATTCTCAGACATGTTGTGCCAGAATTCCAACCTACAGAAATGTACTGATAAATATGGGTTGTATTAAGCAACTAAATTTCTGGCAAATACCTGGTTTCTTCTCATTATCATTTTTAAGTGGCTTAACAATGGATAATAACTAGGTAGATAAGATTAAGTGGTCTGAGAAGCTCTCAGAGATTAGTTTAGGTTATTAGAGACCATGAGTTCATCTCACAAGAGAGGTTCCAATTGACATCATCTTGCCAGTAATTATTGTAACATAATTGGACCACGGAAAAGAGAATATTGCATCTTTTAGTAAAAGCATACGAGTTTACCAGGTGCTGGTTTTGACAATCATCTTCCCTCAAATTTGAATTATAGTGGAAATGTTATTTTGTGTTTTTGTGCTTCTCTTTCCTCCTTGGTTTAGGGAGGTCTTCCCTATTCCTTTAACAATATTGCCACAGTCCAGAAGTGCAACGACAGCTCTAACAGTGAAATGGGAACATGCTGATATCACACATCTTTGTCCCAAAAATCCATTATTAAACCATATACAGGATAGGAAAATTTAAGAAAAGTGTGAGGTAGGAAGTGGTGATAAAAATATATTAAATGCTGGGCACCATAGCTTATGCCTGTAATCCCAGCAGCTTGGGAAGCTGAGGCAGGAGAATCATGAGTTCAAAGCCAGACTCAGCAAAAAAACAAGGTGCTAAGCAACTCAGTGAGACCCTGTCTCTAAATAAAATACAAAATAGGGCTGGGGATGTGGCTCAGTGGTCAAGTGCCCCTGAGTTCAATCCCCAGTACCCCCCAGAATTAAATACTTTCTAGCATTAGATGAAAATAGAACATGTGGATCCAGAATTCTCTAAACAGTAAGAGAATTGGTCCTGGATGCATTTAACATAGGATCTCACATGTCCACCAAAGGCCCACATGTTAAAGGTTTGGACCCCAGACCATGGCATTATTGGGAGATAGTAGGACCTTTAGGAAGTATATCCTAGCTGGAGGAAATTAGGTCACTGAGGATGTCCCCTTGAGGGAGACATTGGGTCCCTGGTCCTTTCCCGTCTTTCTCTTTGCTTCCCAGCCATCATGATGTGAATGAACAGGCCTCTTTTACATGATCCCACCGTGATATATTGTGCTACCACAGGCCCAAAGCAACAGGATCAAGTGATCATGAAAGAAAACCTCTGAAGTTGTGAGCCAAAATAAACCTTTCTTTTCTTTAAGTTGACTTCTATTAGGTATTTATTAGAACAATGGAAAGTTGACTAATACCAATAGCACTAAAATAAACATGGTTAGATGGGCTTGATTTGGTTATTCCACATTTTTCAAAAATCATAAAATCACTTTGTACCCCATAAATATGTACAGCTATAATTTTTCAATATATAAATTAATAAATGATGTTGAGAAGAATGTATTTCTCCACCCCCTGTAGCTCCTGGGAATAAATCTACAAGTCCTCTACTCAGGTTTGGACCACTCACATTGAACTCTGTTTCCCCAGAGGTGCCACTAATCTTTCTAGATTTAAACTATACGCCAGACCTCCTTTACCCTTCTGTGGACAACAGCAGAGCCCTTTCTGTTTTTAGGATAATATTCTTTTAGTGAGATTTCCCCATGACAATGTACAAAATGCCATTCTACTCTGTTTTCCAGAGGCTTCTCCTAACCAGAGCTCACATCTCTTTGCTTTTTTGATGGAAAACTGGAGCTTAGATAGACTAGTGGTATAGTCAGAGGTATTAACTGGATTTCATTTTGTGAAAAAAGAAATTGAAGGTAATGGACTAATAGGACAATATAGATATTTAGAAAAGTCCTTCCTTTCTTTCTTCCTTTTTTTTTTCTTGAATTGAACCCAGGGTCTCATGCATGCTAGGCAAGCTCTTATATCCCCAGCTTACATTCCTCTTTCAAAGACTATTCTAAATATTGTAAGTAATAGAAATTTTTTTTAGAGAAAGGTGGGGGCAGATCTCATTAAAATCAAAAGGGAGATCAGTAGAGGAAAGGGACTAAGGGGTGGGAGGTGGCAAGGGAGCAGGAAAGTGCTGGAGAGTGATATTGGCCAAAGTATATTGTTATATTATGTGCATGTAGGGATATGTAACAATAACAAAATAACAAAAAATGCAGGAAATGTTTTTATATATAAACCTGTATAAACTCTCCCTACATATTTGTGAAAGTTAAATGTGAAATTAAAAGGTATTAAACTAAAAAAAGAAATTACTTAAAGGGGAAAAAAGTATAGTTTTCATAACTGCTAGTTCAAGCAGGTTAAAAAAAATATGGTATTTCCTCCAACCAATACTGCAAAAAAGTCCAGGACCTCAAACCAGGGTCATATATATTATTATCCTAACTTACACTGTTTCTTTTGCTGATACCAGATTTCATAGGATGAATTTATCTTTTTAATTAGTATGCTTGAAAAAAACAAAACTAGACAGTTTCTTGTCAAACCCAGTGATAAACTGTATTTCCTATCTAAGTGAGTGGTTCTAAATAGTCTCAAGTATTACTCTAACCTTAAAAAACATTCTTGCTAGTCAAATGAAATGCTGATTTGAAGGAAAATAATAAGCAGGCAAAGATAACTCAGTTCAGTATTGGCTTTTGGCTTTGTGGTTTAAGAAAAGCAATTTCTTTCTTCCTTGCTTATCTTCTAACTTTCTAGTGCTAAACTCCAATACCAATCACACAGTGCTTAAATGAGTATTGTAAATAGTGTTCATTGTTCAATTTCTGCAAACATAATACTTAAATCTTCACTCTCATGTGAAGAAGAATTTTGATGGTGGCATGAATAAAGTTGTGGCCAGCACAATTTTATTATATGAACATTAATGAGAAATACTGATTTTTATATATCTGGTGGGATTTCTATGATCTAGGTAAATGGCATAGGCAGGTAAAGGTAAATAGTAAACTCCTTGTTTGCTGTGCTCATGGTTTAATTAATTAACTTGGGTAGAAAAAGAGACGACTGCAGAATGGAGGGCATATACTGCTTTGATTTGAGCCATAATAATAAATATTCTTCCTTGTCTAGCCCTAGTAAAGATGAGTATTTAGTTGATGCCTTCATATCTCTCCTCTTCATTACAGATGGTTGCACATTCTTCATATTCTCATTGGCTTATATTTCCTATTCTTTTCCTCTGGGGTATGAGTATTTATCAATAGAAACATGAGAACCTCTTTGAACCCATAATTAGACAATGTGCGCAAATATGTGTGTGAATAGCAGAGCCATTTTTCAAAGCAAAATACTTTGAATAGAGATACAAACAAAACACAACTCTCAATTTACTATTACTCGTCTCTTTGTAATTAACCTAAAGGAAAAAATAGAACAAGAAGATAGCACAGCTTTTGGAACAGTTCACTTGGAGTTTGCTGGATTGGTGCATTATTAGATGGCTGGTTTTTCCACAGAGTGAGCTAGATATGCTTTGGAAATAATTAAAGGGCTTTCATCTGTTGGGTTAATTAAAACTGCCCATTTGTTTGCTGTCCCCAAGCTTTACTGTCTTCTTTGCACAATATTTTCATTGATCCTCTGTGAGTTAAGAAGTTCCACCAATCTAGTCTATGGGAAAAATAGCTCTTCTGCCTTCTAACCTGACTTTAAGAATGCATCATGAAAGTCATTCCTCTGAAATAAGTGATAAAAATTGGATTGTGCTCTAGAAATCCATGACAAAATAGTGAGGGAAAGGAATTGTAATAGTCTAAGAAATAAAAGTAGCCAGTTTAACTGCATTATTTACCAAGCCCTGTACTAAAAGTGATCTATACATATTGTTATTTAATGTTTAACATGATCCTATATGGTGAAGGTACTATTATCTTAGCTGAAGAAATTCAAGTCTATAAAGATTAATTATCTAGACTTAGATTGCATGGATGGCCAGTAAGTAGCAGAGACAAAATGAGAACCCACACATTTCAGAGTTCAAAGCTATGTGATTTATGTCTCTGTTCTAGATTCCTTTAATTGGCATAAAAATTGTACTTGTATTGACTGCCTATTTGGTACTAGGCAATATTTCTGAATTCATTATGTGTTTAGTTTAATCACTTAACTTGTTTTATCATACAATGAGTGAGGCACTGTCTCTCAGTAGCCCATTTTATAGTTTTAGAAACTAAGTCAAGGGAAGTCCAATGATTTTTGCAATTGTGAAAGTGAGTATGGCAAAGCTGAAATTTGAATTCAGAAAGTCTTCTGTTTCACTAAATAGCCCACTTGAACTTGCTGAGAAAGGAAGTTAGGAAAGTAAACTTAATTCAGGGTGCCAGACTCAGCCTCAGACCAGTCCAGAGGGCTCAAGAGAAAATAATCAGGATGGGCAGGAGGATATATGGCAGAGAAGACTGAGGGCAACATAGTCCTGAGGAGAAGGTTTAACAAAGGTGGAGAGGGTCCATTAGCAGAAGAGACTTGGCATCCCAGTTGCAATAACCTCACAGCTTTGCCCAAGGAGGTATGATCCCTTAATGGTATTGAAAATGTAAGTAACTGTTTGCTCTGGGTTTCCACTTTCTCTTCCTGCCATCTGTGTTACAGGACCTCATAAAAGACAGTGACAGCCACCTTCAGGCCAGGTTTTCGCAACTCCAAAAGCATGAGTAAATCGAGCAAAATAGGTCAACATTCCCTTTCATGTTAGTTGTACAGAGTCTTACATGGGGAAAGCATGAGCAGACGTTGGATAGTGCTCAGAGTGATCCAAAAGTGTCTAATTAAACACAAAGCAAAATGCAGAAGGAACAAGGGAGAAATAAGGTCAGGGACTGCCTTGGTCACAGGAAGACTCAAGAATCAGGGGTCATTTTGACAGAATGCCAAAAGCACACCTGCTCCAAAATATGCCTCCCAAATAAATACATTTGTCTTCATTGGTTGGACTGAGAGATGCATGGATTTCAGCTAAAGGTTGATTTCAATAATAATTATAATAGTTTGTATTTTTATGTCATCTTAAATTTACAAATAACTTTTGCATTGGTTGCATTATTTAATTTCCAGAGTCTTCGAAGACAGACAAGACTATCTCCTTTGCACAGGGGGCAATTAAGGGTCCAAGGTCAATTTCCAGTGCCTGACAGAGGCACAGTTGCAATTCACTCCTTATAGCTCTCAGTCTGAGGATTCATAAGGCCAAACTGGACAATTTGGAGGGAGGGGCAACAGGAGAACAATGAGAATCTGCTAGTAGAGAAGAACATGCTGTAATTTAGGAGATATGTATTAAAATAAAAATGATGAGAGGCTAAGGAAAAACATTATTTAAAGTAAATATGAATAGAGGTTTGAGGTTATATTGATGAAGGAGAATTCATAGTTATCTGGTAAGATCATGTGAAGATACATAAAAGTGGTAGCTTTTGAGATGGTAGGATATTCTTAGGCAGAAATGAGGTGGAGAGAATTTCAAGGTAGAAGAGACAACTTGAATGACCATGAAGAAGCAGAAATTAAGGAAACAGATGAAGAACAATGAATTGTCCCATTCAATTGTTGCATTAGATATGTGAAAGAAAATAACAGAAAATAAACATCATGGACACCTTTGAATGCCAAGCTAAATAATTTGATCTTAATTCATTAGACTGTGGAGAAGAAATAATTTATAAATATTGAAGTAACACAATGCCTTCTCCATAGATATCTTGTGATATATTAATGAAATGTTGATACAAAAGCACTTCATAAATACAATTTAATAAATTAATATTATACTTGCATTCATTTTTATTCATATCAATCATTCAATCATTTATTTATTTGATCATTTAGAAAATATTTAATAAAGGCCTATAATATATTAGGCATAGTCCAGATATTTGGAATTCATAAATGAATAAGATTTATCAGTACGTATTGAAGTTCACTGTCTAGTGGGGGGAAATGAACATTTAAATAAATAATTATAATTAAGTATTCTGAGGTAATTGTACATGTGTTGTTATGACAGTACACAGGGAGAATTTGATGAATGCTTCCTGGAAGAATTTCAGGGGAAATGATATTTGAACTAATTTCTGAATAGCCATAGATCTAAATAAAAGGGTTAGAATTATTAAACTTTTAACACATTGGAAGGGTTGGGAATGTAGCTCAGTGTTAGAGTGTGTGCTTAGCATGCAAGCCCTATGTTCAATCTCTAGCAACACACACACACACACACACACACACACACACACACACACAAAAGATGAAAGGAAACATTGGAGAAAATCATTGAGACACGGGGTCAAAGCTTTCTTAGACCAATCACCAAAAACACAAATGAAAGAAGAAAAATGATAAAACTAAATAAAAATGATAAAAACTAAATTGACATGAAAGAAAAGGGGGGAAAAACAAATCATACACATGAAGAAAATATTTGCAAGACATAGACCTGAACCGAAAATTCATACCCAATATATGCAAAACAGCTCTTACAATTCTATAATAACAAGAAAAACAACCCAGGAAAATGATTGGCAGAAAATTCCAACAGACACTAGAAAGAAAGCATAAATAGCCAATGAGCACAAGAAAAGATACTTAGCATCATTAATCATTATAGTAATATAAAATAAAATCATAATGAGATACCTATATGCACATAGTTGAATGATTAAAATTATAAAGACTTTATATCTGATGTTGGTGAAATGTGAAACAACCATAGTTCTTATGTATTTCTGGTCAGAATGCAAAATACTAAAGCCCATTTGAAATAATATGACAGTGTATTATAAAGTTAAACACATACTTAACATATAACACAATGATCCCCTTCCTTGGTATTTACTTAAGAGAAATTAAAACATGTCCACACAGGGACTTGTATATGAATGTTCAGAGCTGTATTATTTCACAATATCAAAAAATTGAACACAACCCAAATGTCCACTGATAGTTGAATGAATAATTACATTACAGTTTATCTACGAACTCAGTCTTAGAACTGGTGGTGATCTTTAAGCATATATTTACCTGTATAACTATAATTACATTATGGCTATAAAAGTAAAAACAGTATATAATGGCTTTATATTCTGACAATGCAAAACTTACAGGAGAATAAGCTTAATGATGAATAATTTTAAAATATTTAAGCAACTTTAAATAAAATTTATTCTTAATGCTGAGATTAAAATAACTTTTAAAGTAAATAAAGTCCAAAATGTAATGTTATCTTTTTCCCTTATTATTTAAATTTTCTCTGATCTGTCTAATATGATAGTAAGCATAAATCTTCTTCCCTATCTCTCATCAGGGATTTGATTGCTTGTTGTATAATAGGTAGAGCTACAAAATGTTAAGCAGATATAAAAAGTGATTTCTAAAAGTCAATCTTTAAAACTCATCATCATTTTTAATTAGCCAACTAACAATTATGGAATGATTATTTAATAGAAGAATTCTAGATAAGCTAAAATCAAGTTACGGAGTCATATGAAACATAATATTCCAGCCAATATTGTGTTGCATATATTAAAGCATAATAGGAATATTTTAGTTTCTGATTATCACACTACTACAGTACTAATCACCTTCAAGAACTAATAATACATTGGAGCAAGGAAAACAAAATCGAAATACACCATAATTACTACAGGGAAACCTTTGATGAACTATTATTATATATAATAAATGATAATTTTGAAAGCTTCCTCAAACTGTTTTAATCATGTTTGTCTCCATTAAGCTGCTAAGTTAATTAAATAGGCAAACCAACTTGAGACAAGAAAATTGATTTTCTACATAGGACACCTTCAACAGAGTTGCAGACATAAGAAAAGGATCAATTTTTCCTCATGGTGTGAAAATTAAGTTCCGTTCAAAAAATAATTAGTAAACTCCTTGTACCCTTATGTTATTTTGTTCTTTATTGACATGTTAATCAAGTAAATATGGCAGGAAGGGAAAACACATAAGAATGTTCTTTGTACTTTTCACCTTTGGGAAGTTTTTTATCTTATTAAAGAGAGTCTCCAACCACTTCTTCCAGTCTTCTCCCTAATGAAGCCTGGGGATTAAGACATAAGGGGTAGACCCCAGGTACTTTCTACCCACCGAGGAATTCTAGTAGCAATTTATTTAACATAGACCAAAACCAGAAAGGCTGATTGTGCATTGCTTTATTATTATTGTCATTATTATTATTATTAATACAGCCTATTGCCTTTTCTTCCATTTTATCACAATCTCTCCATCTCTACCCCATTGCCCACTAGGGTCTCATTTTCATTTGTATTCCTAAAGAAAAATCAGAGGACCCACATTTGCCCGTATTTGTAAGGCTAGAGAAAGATTAGCCTGGCACCTGTGCTTAAACTTTTTGATGTTGAATTTCATTGTTTTAAGAATTTCATCAATATCCACTTACAATTTGGAATAAGTGGGTAGTGGAATCCTTTTTATGACTTTTAACTAAAACTCAAAAGCATACCATTTTGTGAATTCTGAAGCTAAGAAGTATGTTCTTGCATGGAAGATGGAAAAAGAATTTTTTCATATGCTGCTTTGTTATTACCTACATAATGACATTAGTAAAGCTCTATATTCCAGAAGGTATGTGTTAACAGTTCAACTATCATATTATCATAGTATCATAATATCATAATATCACTGTAAAGCATATCATCTTTGAAATAGTTTTGTACCAACATGAATACATTCTTTACTACTCTTCTGATGAATTTAAATAACATCAAGACCTCTCATTTATGAAAGCAGTAGTACTGTTTCAGAAGGAAAGAATTTGCTAATAGAATTCAGGAAGGAACTTTTAAATAACTGCAGGAAACCATTTTTAACCACAACTTGTAATTCCAAACTTGTGGATAGGGAGCAATTATGCTTTTTTCAATGTAAGGATCTGAGTTGTGAGAGATTTCAAAGAAAAAAACTGTGCCTGATATTATATTATCAAGTAACTTTATATTGTAATATATACAGCCTAACCATAGACTGTTATTATAGTCATATTCCCCACAGTAAAACCAAGTCAGTTTAATCATAAAACTCCAAAGAAAGAAACTAACTGCTGTGGACTGAAGGATCATGTCCCCTCAAAATACTTATGTTGAAAATATGTGGAAAATGTTCAACATCCTGGCAATCAGGGAAATGCAAATCAAAGGTACATTGAGATATACTCCAATTAGAATGGCAATCATCAAGAATAAAAATAATAAGTGCTGGTGAGGACACAGGGGAAAAGGTACACTCATACACACATATAGTGGAGTTTTACTTAGTAATTATGAATGAAATTATGGCATTTGACAGTAAATGGGTGAAACTGGAGAACATCATGCTAAATGAAATAAACCAGACTCAAAGAATCAGAAGTTAAATGTTTACTTTCATATGTGGAAGCTAGAGCAAATTAGGATGAGAAAAAGTGAGGGTCAGATCTCATAAGGATACAGGGAAGATCTATGGAGTAGAGGAAGATGATTGGAGGGAGGGAAGAAGGAAGGAAAAGGAAGGAAACAATGAATTTAAAATATTATGCTATGTACATGTATAAATATACCACAGTGAATTCAACCTTTATGTATATCCATAAAGAACCAATTAAAAACCATAAATAAACAGAAGGAAGACCAGTAGAGGAAGGGGAAACAGCAGGAGGGAGGAAAGGAGGAAAAGAGGAGGCAATGGGGACTGAAATGGAGCAAATCAAATTCCATGCCTGTATGATTATGTCAAAATGAACCCCACTATTATGTACAACTAAAAGGCACTAACAAAAGCATTTGAAGCTGGGTGCAGTGACACGCACATGTAATCCCAGCAGCTGGGAAGGCTGAGACAGGAAGATTGCGAGTTCAAAGCCAACCTCAGCAACAATGAGGCACTAAGCAACTTAGTGAGACTCTGTCTCTAAATAAAATACAAAATAGGGTTGGCAAGGTGACTCAGTGGCCAAGTGCCCCTGAGTTCAATCCCTGGCTCCTCCTCCCAAAAAAAGCATTTCAAAAACTCCTATATGGAAGCTCTAACTACCTCTCCCAGTGTGATGGTATTTGGAGATTTGGTCCTTTGAAATATAAGTAGGTTTAGATGAAGTCAAGAAGGGGAGCCCTTATGATGGGATTAGTAGTACCCTTATAAGAAAAGCAATCACAGAGTTTGATTGGTCTCTTTCTCTCCCTCTGCCTGTGAGCACATAGTTAGAAGACAGTCATTTGCAAGCAAGGAAGGGAGCCCTCACCAGAACCTGACCCTGCTTGGACCCTGATCTCAGGCTTCAGTTTCCAGAACTGTGAAAAATCATTTTATGTTGTTTAAGCCACCCAGTCTATGGCATTTTATTACTGCAGCCCAACTGACTATGATGCTAACTTAGAACATATTCAACTAACTTTGCTTAGCATATTTTCTTAGGGCTCTTATCTAGTCAATGTTTTGATTGTCTAAGCAGAAACAGGGAATTGTTAGACATAAGGGCAGAGAGTTATTGGATGTCCTTGAGGTAGGTGTTCTCCCTGGGTGTTTCTCTCCACACAGATGTGGGCGTGTTTTCATATCACTAATGCATTTTTCCTCTTCAAATTCAGTGTCTGCCTCTGGCAAACTTACATTTAAACTCTGCCTTAAGCAGGATGGATATTACAGTGTTTTGGGCTGAAGGACAAGGTTCCTTGAATTTTCCAAGTATTCAAAATGGAGGAGAGTGAGAGTGGTTTGAATAGAAATAAGCCTGGTGTGATATCCACACTGAACAGGAATTACCCACACTTGGGAATTTTTCAAAAGACAAAAGTAATTGCTTTCTTGTAAAAATCCTAGGATCTTGAAGTTCCATTCTGCAAATAGAGAGCTGGATAAAAACAAATCAGGTGAGGTCAGAACCAAGCTCCATCCACAGATGGAGAATCTGTGGAATATGAAGCTGGGTGCCTGCCAAGGTTCTCTACTACCCTCATGGTGGTGGGTTCCTATTCTCCTTTCTGTACTCTGGGCAAGGACACCTAAAACAGTCTTTGATTTATTTTAATTTGGCCATTCCTGATTTCCTTTCTGTTGTAGATTGGGAAAGGTGATGACCAGGTCAGATTCCCATGTGAAGTCTATTATTCTTGATGAAAATAATCCAAACAGAGTACCTGCACGAAATCTCCATCTGACTTTTTGATGGCCACTGTTCCCTGGAGAAATTTGAAGTCAGCTTCTGCAGCTGCTCTTTTGGATTTGTTCCATTCTTAGAATTGGTCCAGAAGGATATTCCTATAGTTTGGTATTCATTCTCTGTTCTTAGAATATTTTCTTGTTTCTTTCCATACCCTCCCAGTACTTCTGAGTTATGTTTACACTGGGCTCAATTGCTTGCATGTATACACTATGGAGTTTTACTTTTTCACAAATATAATGGAACCTCACTATTAAATATGAAGTCTCTGCCATGGATCCAACTGTGTCATAATGATTTTCTGCATACTTATTGCCTAACTATAAAAGATGTTGTCCTCTGACCTAGATCACTTAAACTCTGGGATCTTCTATTCAAAGTGTGATCCATGCACAAGTAATACAGATATCATCCAGGATCCTGTAAGAATGGCAGAATCTCAGGTCCTTCCCCATACCTACTGCATCACAATATGTAATTTAACAAAATTTTCAGGTGATTCATATGCATGTTACAATTTGAGGCAGACTGTGGTAGAACAGAGATTTTTAAAAAAATGATTAATTGATGGAATAATTGTACATACTCATGGGGTACAGTGCAATAATAATACACATATATACAATATATAATGATCAAATTCTTTAGTTCTTTACAAAATATATAATAAATGGTAAACTATAGTCACATTAAAGTACTGTAGAACAGAGGAATGTATTCCTCATAACTATATTGTGATATCTATTATCTAACCTCCCTCTTCTCCCCTCCCTCCTAGCATCTAGTGACCACTATTCTCTATTTCTATAAAATCAACACTTTTAGCTTCCAAATATGAGTGAGAACATATGGTATTTGTGTTATGTAAAGCACTGTTTTTGAAACTAGTTGTACATTATTCACATGGAGAAATTAAAAATACTAAAGTTGGATCTCACTCCTGGAAATTCTGAATTGGTTTGAGGCAAGGCCCTGATATGGGTATTATTTTTAAGTTCCACATTTGTTACATTACACATTTCTTCAATTTCACAGTTGAGACATACTTCTCTAGAATAAGCAATATTTGGTGAAATTTTTATCCTTTCAGCTATACATGTCCCATATTCTGAAAGAACCTTGAGGACTAGTTCATACCCTTACTTTCTTGTGTATCCTCCAAATTGCTCTTGGTACATTATTAAATGTACATTAGTTGTTCAATGACATGTTCATTCAATATGAAGAACAAAGGCAAGAGAGATGACTGATGTAAATCATGACCTCTGACCTTGGACAGACCACTGAACCCTTGTGAAAAAAATTTTTCGTCAGTCATATATGAATGAATTCCTATTCTAGTAGTTATTTAGACACTTATTCATTCAACACATATGTATGAACATCTGTTCTGTGCCATGTACTGTTTAAGGAACCGAGGACATACTTGTAAACAAGAAAGAAAAGGCCCTTATCCTCATAGAACTTATAATGAGAGATATGAATAACACACAAGTCAATAAAAGTACAGAGCAGAAGAGGCATATTTAGAAAACTTTAAAACTAACAAAGTTTTAGAGCATTTATGGGAAACATAAATTACCTCTAGACAAAATATCCCAATATGCAGGGAAAAATAAAACTAACCTAAAGAGTGATCATCATTGGCTCAACTTCTCTACTTCTCAATACAGTAATATTTTACTTTGGAATCTGTAGAACTATGCTCTGAAGTGCATGTAGAGAAAATATGTACTGGTCTAAGTGACTTGAGTTCAGTAGATATATTCCTTTCCTTTTTTGTAAAGACAAGGTCTGTTTAGGCTCTCTTCTGCTTCTGTTTCTTTCCTTTTGATTTATCCGTTTCTTAAGAAAGCTGTGTAAATTGTTCAAAGAACCAGGATCATGAGAAAAATTCAGTCCTCTGGGCCTGGCATCCTGGGTGCTGGGGCATGGCTCTGATTCTAAATCGTATGAGTCTGGTTCTAGCTGTGAATCTGAATAACATTAACTTTGTTGCTGTCTTGCTTTTTAAGCCACTTTTTAATAAAGATGTCATGGTTTTATTACTACAGTTCAACTGCCAAAGTCCACCTGGGGGTTCATAGATTTTTGTCTCAATCATAGAAGTCTTAATTGCCAAACCTTAATTGCCAAATCTTACCAGGTTGGAATATCAGCCCCCAAAGAAATGATGCTTGAAGATGATGACTGATGATGATAATGATTATGATTAACATGTCCACAATGGGTCTCTTATTTTTCACATGTCATTTGACTTGAGAAGTTCATAATATAATAACACTGTCACAAAATAAACTTAATTTCATTTCATCTCTTGTCTAGGTGCCTTATATGTGTTATCAAATTTAATCCCCCTTATGCATTAGATACTGTCATCCTCATTAACATGAAACAAAGTCACATAGAGATTACAAATTATGAATTTATCCAGTCATGCAAGAAACAACTGAAGCAGGCTTCACACTGCAGTCCTTCTGATTCCAAAGCCTGAGATCATAGTCAAATTGTTTCCATGCCTGAAAAACACCTACTGTCTTACAAAAGTCAGCACAAGAGTCTACTCTCCATGAAGTTTTCCTTTATCTCCCTTTCATCAGGTATAAATACTACAATAAAGACTATATAATTACCATTTTAAGTTCTTATGCTATATCAAGCTCTGTGCTTAGTGCCCTTATGAAAGCCTTTTAAAAATTAGGCTGCCTTCTGGTTAGGCAATAAAATGGTTTTATTCAAAGTCCTACACTGTAAAATTAAATTGTAGCTTTAGTCTTTATTACATTCTCTCTAAAAAACTCTAGGAGAATTGCATTCCTAACACAGAGCAACACTCCTTCGAATCTTTATATTCCTCCTTTCCTATTCCTTCATGCACCCACTCACACCCATAAAGGCTACAAAGCAGTGCCTAAGAGATGCATCCAATCAGACTTCTTCCAAATTTCTAACAATGTCTCCCTGGAATAGAATCCAGACTTGTTTTTCTCCTCTTTCCCTTTTTTCTTCTGTTCCTCCTTTCCAAATCCATTTTTTTCCTCTAGAGTAACTTTGCATCCTTTCCAGAGTAAATTAGTCTACATATTTTAAGTTTCTTTCACCTTGGCAGTTCTACATAACCAACAGAACAAAAACTCAGTGAACTGATCTCATCAGAGGCAGCAGCTCAAATGAACCTTTCTCTTATAAGAAGACAATGGCTATCCGTATGTTTATATTTTGCCTTTGTCATACACATTTTCTCAATTTATCATCACTACTCTCAGATAGGTTTAAATTTTTGACATTTTAAGATGAAAAAATATCAAGAATCAGAAAGGGTTAACTCTTATTCAATAGGATAGAGCAAATGAGTACAAATTCAGAATCTGAATCTAGTACGAATATATTAAAGTCCTTGAGTTTAGCCACAACAGTCATTGATTGTGTTGCTTAATCCCTTTAAGCTCCCTGAAGAGTTCTAGTGTTCTTTACAGCAGGGTCAGCAAGGTATGGCTCAAGGGCCAAATCAGTTCACTATGTGATTTTGTGAATAAGTTTTCTTGGAACACAGTCATATTCATTTACTCATTTACATACATCTATGACTGTTTTTTTCACTATAAAAGCATGGTTCAGTAACTATGAAAGAGACTATATGGTCCACAAAACCTAAAATCTTTACTATGTGGCCCTTCACAGAAAAGTTTACTGACTCTTGCCCTAGAAAACCTTCACAGCATCTGTAACAGTTAATCAGAAGCAGAAAAATTCACCAAAAAACAATTTTCAGACTATTTAGCATTCCATTTTTGCCACCCCATGAAAATGTATTTGTTTAGCTATTTAATATGATTTAAGGTAAATTATGTTGGATAAGTTGCTTTAGCAACTTTTTATTTCTGTATTCTTGCTCCCTGCTGAAGTAGCTGGAGGGTTCTGGGACAGAGAAAGGGGACTCTGGGTCTGGGGAAAAGCAGAGAGGAATGGCAGCTTACAGTACAGCCTCAGCTGCCATATCTTGATGATGAGCCTGGGAGAAGGAGAAAGATGAAGCACAGGGAGAGAAGAGACCCTAAATCGGAAAGAATGACAACCCAGATCTCTAGATTGCTAGTTTCTGATAGTCTTCATAAGCCCTATAACCCAACCAATACTAATTGTTGTTGACCTACAAATATTCTTAAAACAATTTGGTAAATTTGTTTTATATGGTAAATTGATCATTCAATGAATTTATTTTTAAAATTGGGTTGGGCAAAATCATTTCAGTGAGTAAACTTACCAAGAAATCTCTATAGATTATCTACTATATGCCATGTACCATTGGAATTTATCAGTGGAAAAAAAGTAAAACATCCCTATACTCTTCAAAGTTACATCCCAAGCAGGAATAGACATAGAATAAATAATACAAACAAATAAGCAAATTTAATTGTTATCCTATTCCCGTTATAGTGATGGGTAAAACCTCAGTGATCTGCAGCAGCCAGGGTGGAAGCTACTGTGCCCCAAACTTCCCGCAGACATCTTATACCCACAGCTCCAATGGTTTTAGGTAGCTGCCAAGCACTTAGATAGCACCACTACATAGAAAGCCTAGCAGAGGGGAGTGGATACTCAGCAATTCACAACTTTCAGCTTCAGGAGCTCAGAAAATACCCCAGTACCTTGTCACAGGACCCATAGTTGCAGATAGCCACCAAGCTCTATACTGCTATAAAGAAACTGCTGCAGAGGAGAGTCAGCATCCCACAGCAGTCAGTCACAGCCCTGAGTCCTACATTTTGTACCCCTGCACCCAGCAGAAACAGCCAGTAGATGCAGTACTCTCCAAGCATGAAGACTCAGGTCTCTGGACTGACTAACAATCACCAGCTGGCAAGAAAACCATAGCAATTAGGAAAGTAGCTCCTGTGCCCCAGCACTCCTAGAAGGGTCCCAGCTACAAATCCCAGAGTTGCCAGTTAACTCAATTCTCATTCAGAAACTTGGACCCAAAGAAGGCAATTCCTAAGCATAACCCTAAGCAACCAGCAGAGAATACTGTGCATGCACGACAGCAGTACACCTCACAAAGGGCCTAATGAGAATCCCAGGGATACTGGCCCACCACCCAGTATGCCCAGATATAAGCCTAATGACTGCAACCTGTGCACTCTAGAGGAGACACCCCCACACACACCCCACCACAGGCCACCCAGTGCCACATCAAACAGACTACAATAGCTCTACTTAACATTGTCACATCTTATACACTCCAAAATACAGACTGGAGTCCACACTGGACTTGACTGTACTGGATACACAAAGCTTTTCTTCAGTATGTCACACAACACTATACCCTCTAACAGGGCTGCTGAGTCACAGACAATTAGGAACCATCTCCTCCTACCAAACAGAAATCTAGTAAGTACCTAGACACAGGAAAGATCAAATAAGACCTCACAGAATTGTATCAGAAGTAACTTGGTTTGATGACTATCGACACCCAGGGAAACTTAGAGTAAAGCCAAGGAGTGGTGGGCATTTTTAAAGGTCCCAAATCCTGATAAAACTCAAATCAGGAAGACTCAAGAAATTTCCTCAGCCACTTTGTCATGGATTATCCCAAACCACTCTAATGTCAATTTTGATCTTACAGATATTTTTACATTGAATCAACACATGTTCCTTTATTATTTGATATTGCAGCCCTCAACCCAATTGATTTTATTTCCTCTAATGTTCTAAAGCATTAACTGAAATCATTCTATCTTTGCTTTCCTACTTTAGGGTTATACTTGCTCCTCTTAGTATCTCTTTTTCCTCTTGCATTACCTGCTACTGCCTCAAATCCTTCCCCCCATTTTTCTTCTTTTTATCTTAGTTTATATGATTTTTTTCTATCTTTTCTCTTTCATTTTCACTTTGCCCACTTTTTTCTTTTCTTCTATTTGCAAAACCTATACTACAATAATTTTACTATTTCTTTTTTTAATATTTTTATTTTTACAGACACATTTTGATTCATTGTACCCAAATGGGATACAACTTTTCATTTCTATGGTTGTACACAATGTATATTCACACCATTCATGTAATCATACATATACATAGGGTAATACTGTTTCATTCTACTGTTTTTCCATTCCCACCCCCTCTCACCCCCTTTTCCTCTACACCCTCCAAAGTTCCTTCATTCTTCTCTTCCCCCCTGCTACCCCCCATCGTTAAATATTGTCATGCACTTATCAGAGAAAACATTCAGCCTTTGTTTTTTGGGGCTTGGCTTATTTCACTAAGCATGATATTTTCCAACTTCATCCATTTACCAGCAAATGTCATAATTTTATTGTTCTTTATGGCTGAGTAATATTCCATTGTATATATATATACCACAGTTTCTTTATCCATTCATCAATTGAAGGACATCTGGGTTGGTTCCACAATCTAGCTATTGTGAATTGAGCTGCTATGAACATTGATGTGGCTTCATCACTGTAGTATGCTGATTTTAAGTCCTTTGGGTATAGGCCAAGGAGTGGGATAGCTGGGTCAAATGGTGGGTCCATTCCAAGCTTTCTGAGGAACCTCCATACTGCTTTCCAGAGTGGCTGTACCAATTTGCAACTCCACCAACAATGTATGAGTGTGCCTTTTTCCCCGCATCCATGCCAACACTTATTATTGCTTGTGTTCTTGATAATAGCCATTCTAATTGGAGTTAGATGAAATCTTAGGGTGGTTTTAATTTGCATTTCTCTAATTACCAGAGATGCTGAGCACTTTTTCATATATTTGTTGATCACCCATATATCTTCTTCTGTGAAGTGTCTGCCCATTTCCTTAGCCCATTTATTAATTGGGTTCTTTGTATATTGGGTGTAAAGTTTTTTAAGTTCTTTATAAACTTTGGAGATGAGTGATCTGTCTGAAGTGTGTATGGAAAAGATTTTTTCCCACTCTGTAGGCTTTCTTTTCACATTGTAATTTTACTATTTCTAATAACATTTCTCAATCTATTCAGGAACATTAGTATAATTTTATACCTTTTTTTTCTAGAACTTTATTTTTTTTTATTTTATTTTATTTTTTTACATTTACATAGGGTAATGATGTTTATTTTATTTTTCCCCTCCCCCCCACCCCTCCCACCCCTCTTTTCCCTCTACACAGTTCTTCTTTCCTTCATTCTTACCGCTCTCCTTAGCCTAACTCTAAACCTAACCCTAAACCTAATGCTAGCCCCTCCCGCCCCCCATTATATGTCCTCATTCGCTTATCAGCGAGATCATTCGTCCTTTAGTTTTTTGAGACTGGCTTATCTCACTTAGCATGATATTCTCCAATTTCGACCATTTGCCTACAAATGCCATAATTTTATCATTCTTCATTGCGGAGTAATATTCCATTGTATAAATATGCCACAGTTTCTTTATCCATTCATCAACTGAAGGGCATCTAGGTTGGTTCCACAATCTGGCTATGGTGAATTGAGCAGCAATGAACATTGATGTGGCTGTATCTCTGTAGTATGCTGATTTTAAGTTCTTTGGGTATAGGCCAAGGAGTGGGATAGCTGGGTCAAATGGTGTTTCCATTCCAAGCTTTCTGAGGAATCTCCACACTGCTTTCCAGAGTGGCTGCACTAATTTGCAACCCCACCAGCAATGTATGAGTGTTCCTTTTTCACCACATCCTCGCCAACACCTGTTGTTGCTTGTATTCTTGATAATCGCCAATCTACTTGGGGTGAGATGAAATCTTAGGGTAGTTTTGATTTGCATTTCCCTTATTACTAGGGATGTTGAACATTTTTTCATATATCTGTTGATTACTTGTACATCTTCTTCTGTGAAGTGTCTGTTCATTTCCTTAGCCCATTTGTTGATTGGATTATTTGTATTCTTCGTGTAGAGTTTTTTGAGTTCTTTATAGATTCTGGAAATTAGCGCTCTATCTGAGGTATGGTTGGCAAAGATATTCTCCCACTCTGTAGGCTCTCTCTTCACATTTCTGATAGTTTCCTTTGCTGAGAGAAAGCTTTTAAGTTTGAATCTATCCCAGTTGTTGATTCTTGCTTTTATTTCTTGTGCTATGGGAGTCCTGTTAAGGAAGTCTGATCCTAAGCCAACAAGTTGAAGATTTGGACCTACTTTTTCTTCTATAAGATGCAGGGTCTCTGGTCTGATTCCGAGGTCCTTGATCCATTTTGAGTTGAGTTTTGTGTAGGGTGAGAGATAGGGGTTTAATTTCATTCTATTGCATATGGTTTTCCAGTTTTCCCAGCACCATTTGTTGAAGAGGCTATCTTTTCTCCATTGCATATTGTTGGAACCTTTGTCTAGTATGAGAAAATTGTATTTATTTGGGTTTGTGTCCATGTCCTCTATTCTGTACCATTGATCTACCTGTCTATTTTGGTACCAATACCATGCCGTTTTTGTTACTATTGCTTTGTAGTAGAGTTGAAGATCTGGTATTGCAATACCCCCTGCTTTGCTCTTGCTACTGAGGATTGCTTTAGCTATTCTAGGTTTTTTATTCTTCCAGATGAATTTCATAATTGCTTGCTCTATTTCTGCAAGGTACATCATTGGGATTTTAATTGGAATTGCATTGAATCTATATAGCACTTTAGGTAGTATAGCCATTTTGACGATATTAATTCTGCCTATCCAGGAACATGGGAGATCTTTCCATCTTCTAAGGTTTTCTTTAATTTCTTTCTTTAGTGTTCTGTAGTTCTCATTGTAGAGGTCTTTCACCTCTTTTGTGAGATTGATTCCCAAGTATTTTATTTTTTTCGATGCTATTGTGAATGGGGTAATTTTCCTAATTTCTCTTTCTGAAGATTCATCACTTATGTATAAAAATGCATTGGATTTATGAGCATTGATCTTGTAACCTGCTACTTTACTGAATTCACTTATGAGTTCTAAAAGTTTTCTGGTGGAATTTCCAGGTTCCTCTAAATATATAATGATGTCATCAGCGAACAGGGCTAGTTTGAGTTCTTCTTTTCCTATTCGTATCCCTTTAATTTCTTTGGTCTGTCTAATTGCTCTGGCTAGAGTCTCAAGGACGATGTTGAATAGAAGCGGTGAAAGAGGGCATCCCTGCCTTGTTCCAGTTTTTAGGGGGAACGCTTTCGGTTTTTCACCATTTAGAATGATATTAGCCATGGGCTTAGCGTAGATTGCCTTTATAATGTTTAGGAATGTTCCCACTACCCCAATTTTTTCTAGTGTTTTGAGCATGAAGGGATGCTGTATTTTATCGAATGCTTTTTCTGCATCTATTGAAATAATCATGTGATTCTTAACTTTAAGTCTGTTGATATGGTGAATGACATTTATTGATTTCCGAATGTTGAACCAACCTTGCATCCCTGGGATGAAACCCACTTGCTCGTGGTGCACTATCTTTTTAATATATATTTGTATGCGATTTGCTAAAATTTTGTTGAGAATTTTTGCATCGATGTTCATTAAGGATATTGGTCTGAAATTTTCTTTCCTCGATGTGTCTCTGTCTGGTTTAGGTATCAGGGTGATATTGGCTTCATAGAACGAGTTTGGGAGGGTTCCCTCCTCTTCTATTTCATGGAATAGTTTGAGGAGTATTGGAATGAGCTCTTCTTTAAAGGTTTTGTAGAACTCGGCTGAGAACCCATCTGGTCCTGGACTTTTCTTTGTTGGTAGGCTTTTGATGACCTCTTCTATTTCATTGCTTGAAATTGTTTTGTGTATGTCCTCCTCGTTCAGTTTAGGTAGTTCATATGTCTCTAGAAATTTGGTGATGTCTTCGAGGTTTTCTGTTTTGTTGGAGTATAGATTTTCGAAATAGCTTCTAATTATGTTTTGTATTTCACTCGTGTCTGTTGTGATGTTTCCTTGTTCATTCTGAATTTTAGTAATTTGAGTTTTCTCCCTCTTTCTCTTTGTTAGTGTGGCTAAGGGTTTATCAATTTTATTTATTTTTTCAAAGAACCAACTATTTATTTTGTTAATTTTTCCGATTGTTTCTTTTGTTTCGATTTCGTTGATTTCGGCTCTGATTTTAACTATTTCCTGTCTTCTACTACTTTTGGTATTGGTCTGCTCTTCTTTTTCTAGTGCTTTGAGCTGTAGTGTTAAGTCGTTTATTTGTTGATTTCTACTTCTTTTTTTGAATGCACCCCATGAAATAAATCTTCCTCTAAGTACTGCTTTCATAGTGTCCCAGAGATTTTGATATGATGTGTCTTTGTTCTCGTTTACTTCTAAGAATATTTTTATTTCCCTCCTGATGTCTTCTGTTATCCATTCATCATATAATAGTGTATTATTTAGTCTCCAGGTATTGGAGAAGTTTCTGTTTTTTATTCTGTCATTTATTTCTAATTTCAATCCATTATGATCTGATAGAGTACAAGGTAGTATCTCTATCTTCTTGTATTTGCTAACAGTAGCTTTGTGGCATAAAATATGGTCTATTTTAGAGAAGGATCCATGTGCTGCTGAGAAGAAAGTGTATTCGTTCTTTCTTGGATGGTATATTCTATATATGTCCATTAAGTCTAAATTGCTGATTGTGTTGTTGAGATCTATAGTTTCTTTATTCAGTTTTTGTTTGGACGATCTATCTAGTGGTGAGAGAGGTGTGTTAAAATCGCCTAGTATTATTGTGTTGTGGTCTATTTGATTTCTGGAATTGAGAAGGATTTGTTTGACGTACGTGGATGAGCCAATGTTCGGGGCATAGATATTTATGATTGTTATGTCTTGCTGATTTATGCTTCCCTTAAGCAGCATGTAATGTCCTTCTTTATCCCTTCTGACTAGTTTTGATTTGAAGTCGACATTATCTGAGATGAGGATGGATACTCCAGCTTTTTTGCTGTGTCCGTGTGCATGGTATGTTTTTCCCCATCCTTTCACCTTTAGTCTATGGGTGTCTCTTTCTATGAGATGAGTCTCTTGCAGGCAGCATATTGTTGGATTTTTCTTTTTAATCCAATCTGCCAGTCTGTGTCTTTTGATTGATGAATTCAGGCCATTAACATTCAGGGTTATTATTGTGATATGATTTGTATTCTCAGTCAATTGACTCATATTTGTTTTTGACATGATTTGGTTTCTCCTTTATTTGGCTATTCCTTTAGGCTAGCGCCTCCTGTTGCTGATTTGCATCATTGTTTTTCATCTCTTCCTCATGGAATATTTTGCTGAGAATGTTCTGTAATGCTGGCTTTCTTTTTGTAAATTCCTTTAGCTTTTGTTTATCATGGAAGGATCTTATTTCATCATCAAATTTGAAGGTAAGTTTTGCTGGGTATAAGATTCTTGGTTGGCATCCGTTTTCTTTCAGGGCTTGGTAATTTTATACCTTGATTAGAGAAACTTTGGAGTAATATTTCCATAATTTTTTTCCTAAGGTTTATTAGTATATGGCTTTCCTTTGAAGTGATTGCAGTTAATAGGGTTTTAGTATCTTCTCTCAAAGTGATGCTGATACTGAGCATAGCACAGAATACACATTGAGTGGGAGTATCAATACTTAGATATTTGCCCACCCTATGGCACTTAAGAGAAAGAAACTCACTAAACAGTCCCTTGCATAAAAGAAGTGACAATCATCCCAACAGATGGGTAGACATAAAAAATAATATGAAAAACCAATGGAACAAACCACCCCAGGAAGCTCACAACACTTTAACAACTGCTGAAGTTGACATCACAGTGAAGGAAATGTTGGAGAAAGAATTTAGAACATTCATTGTTAAAATATCCAATGAGGTAAAAAAAAAAAAAGGTGTAAGGAATGAAATAAGAGAAACTACAGGAAGTGAAAGATCATTTCAATAGAGATAGAGATTCTGAAAAACAGCCAAACAGAAATCCTGGAAATGAAAGACTGAATAAATCAAATTAAAACTCAGTTGAAATACGTCAATTTCCAAAAAGCAAAGATTGAATGTTCTCTTTGATATGCAGATGCTAACACCCAACAAGGGTGGAGGGGAATAACAGAATTTCAGGGGATTAGACAAAAGGGAATGAAGGAAAGGGAGGGGGGTTGGGAGTAGGAAAGACAATGGAATGAATTGAACATAACTTTCCTATGTGCATATATGAATACATGACCAGTGTAACTCCACATCATGTACAATCACAAGAATGGAATTCTAAGTAGAATAAGTTATATTCCATGCATGTATAATATGTCAAAATATACTCCACTGTCATTTATATCTAAAAAGAACAAATAAAAAATTAAATTAAAAAAGATACTGAACTTCCAATAAACTAAAATGGCTTGAGAACTTGTCTATATCTTACAATAAATGATAAATCTGTAATCTTAAAAAAACTGAGTAAAAAGTACCACCAATAGGTTAGACCACTTTGAAGACAGATTCAGATTTTCAGGCCTTGCATATAAAGGATATAATCTTGAGAAAAGGTGGTAAGAGACCATGACCAGAATATTCCAGAAATATAGAATAACGTTAATAGACCAAATCTAAAAATCATTGGTATAGAAGAAGGCACTGCAAGACAAACTGAAGGAATACATAATCTTTTCAATGAAAGAGTATCAGAAAAATTTCTAAACCTTAGGAATGAAATGGAAATCCAAATACAAGATGCATTTGGAACCCCACACAAGATCAAAAGAGATCCTCTCAAGATACATTATAATTAAAATTCCTGATATATAGCATAAGAATAAATTATTAAAGTCCACAAGAGAAAATTGCAGGTCACCTTTAGAGGTAAGTCAATTAGAATTTCTTATGATTTCATACCCCAGACTCTAAAACCAGGAAGGCTTGGAATAATATATATCAAGCTCCAAAAGATAATGGGTGCCAACAAAGATCGTTGTATCCAGCAAAACTATCCGTCAGAATTGAAGATGAAATAAAAATCTTCCATGATGAACAGAAACTAAAAGAATTCATAAACACTAAGCCAGCACTATTAAACATACTCAATGAGATATTTCACATGAAAGAAATGAAAAAGAAATATCAGTGTATGGATGAATCTCACTAGAAAACTAGTCAAAGGACAATCAAGTCCAAATTAGCATAAAAAATCAAAACAGCTGTAAATAAAAATCATCTAAAATATCATTGAATGTAAATTGTCTAAATTTTCCAATCAGAAGACATAAAATTGTAAGAATTAAAAACAAGACCCAAGCATATGTTGTTTACAAGCAACTTATCTTAGAGGCAAAGACATCCATAGGCAGAAGGTAAAAGGATGGAAAACATATACCATACAAAGAGAGAAAGAAGGCAGGGCTAGCTACTTTCATATCTGACAAAAGTAGGCTTCAAGCCAAAAGTAGTCAGAAGAGACAAAGAAGTTCACTTCATACTAGTGTAGGGAATCATCCAGAGACAAGATATAATAATCATAAATATTTGTGCCCAAATGTAAGTATAATTACATATATAAAATAAACCCTATTCAATAGAAATAATCAAATAGACCCCAATCTATAATACTGGGTGATTTCAACAAACCTCTCACAAATAGATAGGTCATCCAGACATAAACTAAGAATTTTCAGAACTAAAGAGACATCTGTAGCATGTACCATCAGTCAACAAGCAAATTCTCTTTCTTCTCAGGCACACAGAATCTCCTCTAAAATATATCATACTTTAGGACACAAAAGAAGTCTTAGCAAATGCAAAAATATAATTTCTTACATTCTATCAGACCAAAATGGAATGAAATTAGAAATCAATAACAAGATTAAAAAACAGAAGCCATTTTAACATCTAGAGATTGACTAATATACTTTTGAATCAGGAATAAATCAGAGGAGAAATCAGGGAAAAAGTCAAAAAGTTCTTAAACAAATCAGAACCGAGTTACATCATATCAAAATCTATGGGATGGTATGAAGTTCTCAAGTAGTTCGTAGGTAGTTTGAAGTGGAAAATTTATAGCATTGAATGCCTACATATTAAAAATATAAAGATCCCAAATAAATAATGTTATACCCTGAGGCCCTAGAAAAGGAAGAACAAACCAATTCCAAAATCAGTAGAAGACAGGAAATAATTAAGATCAGAGCTGAAATTAATGTAATTGAGACTAAAACAATATAAATGATCAATGCAATAAAGTGTTGGTTCTTTTTGAAAAGAAAACTGAGATTGATAAACCCTTAGCCAAACTAACCAGAGAGAGAGAGAGAGAGAGAGAGAGAGACCCAAATCACCAAAATTAGAGATGAAAAGGAGACATCACCACAGACACCACCGAAATCCAGAGGATCATTAGAAACTATTCTGAAATTTATGCTGCAATAAATTTAAAAATCTAGAAGATATTGACAAATTTCTGGACACATATGACCTACTCAAATTTAACTATGAGGACAGAGAAAAACTTCAACAGACCAACATCAGGCAATGAGACTGAAGCAGAAATTAAAAGCCTTCCAACAAGAAAAGCCTAGGGGTAAATGAATTCTCAGCTGCGGTCTACCAGAACTTTAAAGGAGAACTAAAGTCAATGTTCTCCAAACTATTCCATGAAATAGAAAGGGAGGGAACACTTCCAATTCATTCTGTGAAGCCATTATCACTCTAATACCAAAACTAGACAAAAGCATATCAAGAATCAAACTACAGAACTATATACTTTATGAACACAGATATAAAAATCCTTAATAAAATATTGGCAGCCTATATTAAAAAGCACATTAAGTAGATAGTATATAATGATCAAGTGTGTTTCATCCTAGGGATGCAAGGTAGGTTCAACATATGTAGATCAATAGATGTAGTTCACCATACAAATAGAATTAAAGACAAAAATCACATTATCACCTCCAGAGATGCAGAAAAACAATGCATAAAATCCAGCACTGATTCATGTTTAAAACACTGAAGAACCTAGTGATAGAGGAACTTACCTCGATATCATAAAGGATGTATATGAGGAAGCCAAAGTCAGCATCATTCAGAATAGGGAAAAACTGAAAGCATTTCCTTTAAAATCTGGAATAAGAAAAGGATGTCCACTCTTACCACTCCTATTCAATATAGTTCTTGAAACTGTAGCAAAAGCAATAAGGCAGAAGAACAAAATTAAAAGGATACAAATAGGGAAAAATAAGTCAAATAATCTGTTTGCTGACCTGATCCTATATCTAGAAGATCCAAAAAAAAACTCACCAGAAGACTTCAATAGCTGATGAACAAACTCAGCCAAGTAGTAGGATACAAGATCAACATTCATAAATCAATAGCTTTTCTATATTCCAATAATGAATCTGCTGAAAGAGAAATCAGGAAAACTATCAATTTACAATATACTTTAAAAAAAATAAAACACTTTAGGATAAATCTATCTAAGCAGATGAAAGATCTCTACAATAAAAACTACAGAACAATGAAGAAAGAAATTAAAGAAGACTTCAGAAGATGGAAAGACCTTCCATGTTCATGGACAGGCAGAATTAATATTGTCAAGATGGTCATACTACCAAAGCTCTGCAGAGGTTCAAAGCAATCCCCATCAAAATATCAATATGTTATTGATATAACATTCTTCACAGAACTAGGAAAAAGGGTAATAAAACTCATTTGGAAGAATAAGAGACCCAATAGGTCAAAGCAATACTGAACAAGAAAAGCAATGAAGGAGGTATCTCAATACTTGATCTCAAATTATACTACAGAGCTATAGTAGCAAAAACAGCATGTTACTGGCATTAAAACAGACATGAAGACCAATGAAATAGAACAGAAGACACAGAGACAAACCCACATTGATACATTCATCTGAAACTTTCCAAAACATATGCTGAGAAAAAAGTCTTTTTTAATAAATGGTGCTTATAAAGTTGAATATCGATATGTAGAAGTATAAAACTAGATCTCTACCTCACACCTCGTACAAAAGTCAACTCAAAGTAGATAAAAAGACAAAAGAAATTAGGACAGAAATTTTGCAATGGCTAGAAGGAAACATAGGCTCAACACTCCAATATATTGGTGCAGGCACTGATTTCCTTAATAAGATCCCTAAAGCTCAAGAAATAAAACCAAGAATAAACAAGTGGGAGAGCTTCCAATCAAAAAGCTTCTGCACAGCAAATGAAACAACAAAGAGAACGAAGAAAATGCCTATAGAATGGTTGAAAATCTTTGCCAGCTACTCCTCCAACTGGGGATTAATATCCAGAATATATAAAGCACTCAAAAAACTACACACACACACACACACACACACACACACACACACACACACACTCACACGCCTAGCCCAATCAGCAAATGGGCAAAGGAATTAAACAGAAATTTCTCAAAAGATGAAATACAAGTGCTCAAAAATATGTGAAAAAATGTTCAACATTCCCAGCAATCAGGAAAATGTAAGTCAAAACTACATTGAGATTGCATCTCACTCCAGTTAGAATAACAATCATCAAGAAAACAAAAAAGTTGTGCGTGGTGGCATATGCCTGTAATCCCAGTGGCTTAGGAGGCTGAGGCAGGAGGATCTTGAGTTCAAAGCCAGCCTCAGCAACTTAGTGAGGCCCTAAGAAACTCAGTAAGACCTTGTCTCAAAATAAAATATAAAAGATGAGCTGGGGATGTTGCTTAATGGTTAAGTGCTTCTGAGTTTAATCCCCAGTACCAAAAAAATAACAAATAAATAAATAACATAACATAACAATAAATGCTGGCAAGGATGTTGGGGGAAAGGTACACTTACACTTTGTTGGTGGAACTGCAAATTAGTACAGTAACTGTGAAAAGCAGTATGGAGTTTCCTCAAAAGAACAGGAATGAAATCATCATATGAACCAGGTATACCACTGGTTGATATTTATTCTAAAGAACTAAAATCAGCATACTACAGTAATATAAGCACATCAATGTTATAGCAGTGAAATTCACAATAGACAGGTTTTGGAACTAGTCAAGGTACCTGTCAACAGATGAGTGGAAAAAAAAATGTGGTATATATACACACTGAAGTTTTTCTCAGCCATAAAGAAGAATGAAATTATGGCATTTGGTGATAAATTATGGAACTAGTGAACATGATGTTATATGAAATAAGTCAGTCTCAGAAAGTCAGGGTTGAAAAGTGTAGAAGATAGAGCAAAATTAGGGGAAAAATAGGAAGGACACTATGAAAATGGAAGGATGAGTGGAATAGAGGTACAGGATAGAGGGGGAGGAAGAAGGGTCTGGAAAAGGGAGAACTATGGAATGAAATTGACCAAATAATGCCATGTACATATACAACAATGAATTTCACCATTATGTATATCTGTAAAGCACCAATTAAAAAAAGACAATAAGTAATAGGAAGACCAATAGCATAGAGGAAGGAAGGGTACAGGGGTAGAAGAAGGGGAGAGAAAGGGAAGTAGTACATGGGACTGAAATGGAGCAAATTATATTCCATGCATGCATGATTGTGTCAAAATGAACCCTAATTTTATGAATAACTATAATGTACTAATAAAACAAACATAAAAAGATAATTTAAAATGTAAAAATAATCAAATCAATAATCAAATTTACACAATACCTTAGAAGAAGATGAGTGCAATAGGGAAAAAAAGCTAACAATGTAAGGGAGCTTGAAAATATAAATGGAGGAATGATACAATTTTAAACAATGTGATTAGAGTAGTCCTCATTTAAAAAGATGATATTAAAATAATGACATTATGTAGAAAGGAAAAGGCATGTAGATATCTGGTAAAGACTATTCCAAGCAGAGGGAACAGGGCAAAAACTAAGGTGAAAGCAACAAAGAGGACAAAGTGTCTGAAGTAGAGATAAAGGGAAAATTAGGAGACAAGGTCAAATGATTGATGGTGGATAGATGATGTAGATCTTTGTTGACCATCAGAAGGATCCCAGTTTATACATTAAGTGAAATGTGAATCATGGAAGATTTTGAACTGAAGTCCCATGACATGATTTATATTCTTAAAATGTTAACACTGCTTCTTTGTGGATGATAGACCCAGGGAGGAAGGGAGGGTGTAGGGATTCCAGTTAGGATACTATTGAAGGTATTCAAGGGAGAGAGTGGAGAGGAGAGACAGATTGGAACCAGTGACTGGTATTGGAGAGATAAGAAAGGGCCAGATTCTGCTGCATGTATATTGAAGTTCAGTCAATAAATCTTCCTGATAGATTGGATATGGAATTTTTTAAAAAGTTTGACTTTCTTTGTGTGTATGTGTGGCCACAGCAGTGATGCAGTTATCAGCAGACATTACCATGGGAAATATTACAGGTAGAATAGGTTGGTGTAGATGCCCATGAGATATCAAAGTAGAGTTATTAAGTAGGTATTGAATAGATGAAGGGTTAATAGATTTTTGCTAGATTTAATAATTTCACTGATCAAAATATGGCTCCTGACATATCTTTGTTTCATTTGCTAGACTGTAAATTCTTTTATGGTAGGACCATGTCTTATTCATCTTTTTTTTTATCTTTAGCCCTTAACATGGTGCAAGGAGCACAGTGAATAACACTGTATTCTATTGATCTTCTGAGACACTACATGAATGAATAAATGGACATATATTTTCATGTAGCAAATTTATATACTTTGAGAAAAGAACATTTTTCTCTTGTGGAAGGGAAAAGACCTCAAATTGTTCTATTTACCTTAATATTTAGGAAACTTACATGTTCAAGCAAGTATCATAGTAAAGGATCAAATAAGATGTTTGAACTTGGCACTGTATTGCCTTTTCCATGATTTTAGTTGTATGAAGAGGTAATAAATACATTGACAGTCCTAGTTCTTTTTATTTTTGCTTTAAGAGAATGATTCATACTGTATTGATAAGAACAGAATTGTCAATTTCTGGACAAGATGATCAGATAAACTGAATTTCAAAGAAAATGAGCAAACATCCATTCATCTGAGAAAAACTCTATAGTTGACAAACTGAGCGAACAGAAAAATAATAAATTCTAAGAATTAGATAACTATTTAAACTTAATTGAAAGGTTAAAAAGTCAATATCATTCACAATCTAAGAATTATATACATTTTCCAGATTACTTATAATTTTTATATCCCAAGACTATGATTTATTAAAACCAGTAACCCTAGCCAAATAAATGTAATATTAATAGAAATATTTCATAACTTTTAATTTCTACATGATATTTAAGAGAGTAGAATAATTAACTGAATAAAACTGAAGCGTGAGGACACCTGAGATTTATTATTTTGCTGAAAATTCCCCAATCTGTCACTATAATTTCTTCTGTTGACTTATGTTAAATGAGGATGAATTATATATTCTAAGATCTGTGTCTCTTTGGAATTTATGAAGCAGAACATACACATACACATACACACATAACACCTATTAATGAAAATATATCATCAATAAGATAATTTCAAAGAACAGATATAATCTGATTTCAAAATTCCAGAAAGCTTGGCCTATATTTTTTACATTAGCTTTAGGTCATACATTACTACACAGAAAGATGAGTAACAATTTATTTAAGCTAAATAATTTAAATGTATATCAGATATTAATGATGACAGAAAACAGAAGAATTATCCTAGTAAGAATTTCAGGTCCCTCAAAACTTTGTATTGATTTTCAGACTTTAGAAGTTTAGGTGCAAGTGATTTATAAAAATGAATATTTAATTTTATGAATAGGCAATATATTTACATGAATGCCCACAAAAAGTATTTCAAGTCTTCCCTAACCCTGTCTTATATAGGCCCAATGCCTAAGTTTGTATCTCTCTCAACAAATATTTTATATATTTATCAGGAATACATTAGAGTTATAAAAATTAACCCATAAAAGGATTAAAAGTTATCTGATTTTGGAATATAAGTTATTGGATATAGAATAACTTTTCTCTTGGTAAAATCAACTTTTGTGTTCTTGCATATTTCCTATTTACCCATAAATATCATATTATTTTTCTATTGCTATGAATAAGTTATTTTTCATTATATTTCAGATGAATAAAAGTTACTGATTTCTAAATGTTAATTTTTTAGTTTACTTGCTTACTGAATTTCCTTAATATTTGCATATTTTCCAGGTGGTTCTCTTGAGTTTTCTGGATAGTGTGTCATAATAGTTATAATATTACCATTTTCTTTCTAAATTTTAAACTTCTAATGAATTTATTTGCCTAGTCACCTGAATATCTACCTCAAGTGCAATATTGTATGATAATGCTAATGTGAACATTCCTGTCTTGTTCCTGATACCAGTTGAATTATACAAGTATACACCATTATATTTTTGAACACAGTGTAATATTATCAATTATTTTATCAAGCTAGGTTGAATTTTTATTTTTATTTTTATATGTTTAGTATATCAGATGATTATATATATATATTTTTTTGTTAGATTCATGTCCAGAAGTGTTCATAGAGGTCTTCTGGTATACCTTGAAACAGCAGATAATTTGTTTTGCCTGTTTTGGACCTGGTGTATAAAAAACTTCCATATAATAAAACAAACATAACAATGATACCAAAATTCATGAAAGATTACACATTACATATGCGTACAAAATATAAATGCACATAAGTCTCTCTTAGGAAAATGAATGCAAAAATGCTATACAGCAAACAATTCAGCAAGGCACTAAAAAATAAGTTATGATCAAGTAGCACTTATTCAAGAATGCTATAACTTACTAAAAATCTACTATTAAAATACTTCATATTAATTTATATAAGGAGAAAAATATGATGATTATATGCTGAAAAGATAACCCTTGAAGAAATATGTTTTTTCTAGGGAAATAATCTACTTAGATTTTTAAAAATCTCTTCTGGGATGGAGAATAGTGCAATAGAGGAAGAGTGTCAAGGGGGAGGGAGGAGTGATGGAAAAGGGAGGAACTGCAAAATGAAATAGACCAAATTAAAAGTGGATTCCACTTTTATGTGTAACTTTAATGTACCAAGTGAAAAACTAAATAAGTGTAAGGAAGACCAATAGAATAGAGGAAGGGGATCAAAGGGAAGGAGAAGGAAAGAGAACAAAAAGTACGGGGAATGAAAATGGAGCAAATTATGTTACCTTCATTTACAAATGTCAAAATGAACTCCGCTTGGCTTATTTCACTTAGTATGATATTCTCCAATTCCATCCATCTATTTGCAAATGCCAAAGGCCGAATGTTTTCCCTGATAAGTGGGGAATGATATATAATGGGGGTAGGGGTGGAGAACGAGAGAATAATGGGGGAACTTTAGAATTGTAGAAGAAAATGAGAGGGAGTGGGGTATGAAAAATGGTGTAATGAGACAGACTCATTACCCTAAGTACATGTATGATTACATGAATGGTGTGAATCTACATTGTGTACAACCATAGAAATGAAATGATGTACCCCATTTGTGAAAAAAAAACAACTCTAAGTAGACAAGGCATAGAAGGAAATGTCCTCTACTAATAAAGGATATCTGTGAAAAATCTATCAAAAAAAAAAGAACTCCGCTATAATGTGCTAATACAATCATTTTTAAAAACCTCTTCTAGGGTCAGTTTCCATGAATTATTTTTTTATAACTGCTTTATCTAGTTTGCAAAAGTTTAAGTTAAACAAAATAGTATGAGTCTTTACTTTTCTTTTTCTGTTTCCTTCCCATTATCATTTCCTATTTTATATAGTTATATCTTCCCTTTCTTTCTTGATTAGTAGCAGCTTATTTTATCTAAAAACTTAGTTTTCCATTGTATTTATTTTTAACTAAGTTCCTTTTTTCTAACTCATTCATTTTTGCCTTTATTTTAATAATTCCTTCACTCTACATTCCTATAGTGAATTTTATTGTTTACTGATAAAATATTAAATATAAATCTCATTCTGAGTACTGCTTTAGATAGTACTTATAAATTATGATACAAAGTATTATTTTAAGATGCTATGCAATTTCAGCTTGCATTTCCTCTTTGATTCAAGTATTAAGAAAAATTCATTCTTTCCCAGAAATAAGTTATTATTTCTTGAATTTTGTTGTTCCTGTTAGTTTAATCATATTATCAAAAGAAAATATTTGCTGTAGTATTTCCAACTTTCTAAATTTATTGAAATTATCTTTGTAGTCTAGTACATGGTTGTTTTGTGAATATTTTATAGGCAGTGTAAAGAAAGCCTATTTTTTAATCTAGAGTTGAGAAAATATCAGATCCTCATTAATCATGTTATTTAGGTCTATCATTTTCTCTTACTTCAAGTCTCAGTTTACTGGACATTTCTTAAGACATCTTAATTCTTGCATACCCCAAGACCAGATGTATTCCTTTTACTTTCTACTTCTCTAGCACTTGTACTTCCCTCTATTTTACCAATTATTGCATTGTAGTACATTTGCTTATTTGCTTCTCCATACATTCAAGGTCCTTAAGAACAGGGTCTATGTCTTGTATACTGTTACATCCTCAGGACCTGACAGTTGTTATCACATAGAAGGACTTGAGTCATTTCTTGAATAAATAGATGAGTAGTATCATAACTTGCTCTTATAGAAGAATTTAGAATTCCTCTTACATAAGAAAGCTGGAGGAAGGGAGGGAGAAAGTAGGTGGAAATATTAAGGATAGATTGAAGGTCTGGCAAGTGGGGTGTCTTCCAAACAAGTTATATAATTCTAGCCAGACACTGGCAACCTACTACATTGGTGCTCAAATGTGGGTCAGTAAGACAACATCAGACTAAATGCAACAGGAAAAATGGCAGTTGCCAGTATTCATCCTCACTAGAATTTTCTACTTCCCTAATTCTGTACCCTTCTTCTGAATACCCCACTAATTTCATGTAACTGCTCTGGTTTCAGTGTTCAGGAACTTTCTCAGTCCTTTTTTCCTTTCTGCAATGGAAATTCTAGTCAATTAGGCCAGTGTCAGTTGAGTGTTGGTTTTATTAAAGTAATTTGTAATGAGTTGTGACTACCTTTATCAACTTAATTTTTCAGGACATATGTATATCCCCCAAATGGAAACCTACTAATCTGAATAAATCTTCTGAATAGTTCCTCCATCTCTATGCCTAATTATGCTTTGGGAATGCATGGAATCCATTAATAGTAGGAATCCATATTCAACCTTGCCCTTTCCTTTTCCTTCCCTCATCTGAAAATTGAGAGATCCATTAGCTGATCTAGAAAGTTGGCTTTTGCAAATTATTCTAAATAACCCAAATCACCATTGGAGAATTAGTGAAGACATGCAAGGCAAATACTGAATGCACAATAAATGCTCAAATGGACATGAGGGGAAAAGAATAAAAAGTATTACAAGTAGTAAAACTACAATGAATATATGATGTCACAGTGGAAATAAGGCTGAACCTAATGCTAGGCATAGATTTGCTGTCAATTGGTCTTTGACACTGGGAAAATCTCTCAAGGTTTCTGACCTCAGTATCTCTATAACTATGATATGTAGAGATAGAATGAGTTATATATTAAAATTTTGGAAGATCAATGTACCTTACACAACATATATAATACTAATTGTTCATGGTTGACAATGTGCTTTATAATGTTAGGAGAAAATGGGCCAAAATTATACAAACTTAGAATTTTCATTATGTTACTCATTAATGATATGCCTTTAATATTACCACCATGAATCATAACATTAGATAAAGCTCAACAAAGATGGCAAAGATCAAATTAAATTATGAATTGCAAATGCATAAAAGTATCTCTAACAGCTTTTGGGAGAATATAAAAAGGAATTTATATTGTTTATTTTAAATTCCTGAAGAATAATTTTGTCTAGTTTTCTAAAAATTAAATTTGGGATTCAAAGGTAAAATTCAGCTGTTTCAGACCAGGGGTGATTTTAAAACAATCTTTGGAGAAAACAACTCCCTACTTACAGCATTACTTTCAAGACACAACCATTGCCTGAAATCTCTTAAGTGCTTCTATCTAGGAAGATGTCACAGGAGACTGACTCTCACATTTAACTTTAATGAAGATCTTAAATTAGATGAAACTATTAATTAATCTCACTAATTTGTAGTACTCAAGGCATTGACTCTAATGACATTATGGAAGTATAAGAGGTCAATTCCACCATGATGATGAGCATTAACATGCTTGAGGACTTATAAGGTACCAGACCCAGTTCTAAGCACTACCTACTTATTTCATGCATATCTCAATCCTTACAGCAAAACTATGATGTGGGTTTCATTATTATCTTCCAATTCTCAGCTGAGAAATCTAAGGCACAGTGTCGTGTCATTAAGTATCTGTTAGTGAAATGCTACTAATATTTTTAATGGATGTCCTGTTGACAGGAATAATTTCTACTTTGGTAATATCTACATCTTTATAGGCTTAAAATATAACCATGATTCCATCTTCTTAAGGAACTTCATGGCTTAGCAGAGCACATATTACTTATATGATATTTCTGCAAATAAAGTGCTCCTCTGATTTCCCTGACCCCAGGAGAGTTGGTGTATGCTGAATAATTTTTACATGGTATTAGGAAATACTACTTTCTGTTACAGTTATACAATTCTAATTTCATAAATTTGAAACCAGCTGTACAGAGCAAAAAGGGAAATGATGAGTGTTAAATTAAATGGGTCACAGAGATTCCAAATTGATTTGGTACATACTTCATCAGGCTACTTTTTGAACTGTGTCAACACTCTGTTCTTATTGGTAATGTGCAAACCAGCCAGATTTAGAGTTTTTGTTAATAATCAAGGTAGTTTTAGGAGTGTTTTAGTCAGCTTTTTCATTGCTGTGACCAAAAGACCTGACAAGAACAATTTTAAGGAGGAAAAGTTTATTTGGGGACTCACAGTTTCAGAGGTCTCAGTCCACAGATAGCAGGCTCCATTCCTTGGGACTTAAGGTGAGGCAAAACATCATGGAGGAAGTGTGGTGGAGGAAAGCAGCTCAGGACTTGACAGCCAGGAAGGAAGGGAGGGAGGGAGGGAGGGAGGGCGGACAAGAGGGAGGGTGGGAGAGAGAGACAGTGGGCTTTGCATACCGAGGACAAAATATAAACCCCAAAGGCACACCCTCAGAGACCCACCTCCTCCAGCCACATCTAATGTACCTATAGTTACCACTCAGTTAATCCCTATCAGAGTATTAACACACCGATCAGGACAAGGCTCTCATAACCCAATCATTTCACCTCTAAACCCTTTGCATTGGGGGTGGGGGATACCTCACATCTAAACCATAACAAGAAGATTGTGTGGTTTCTTTACCATCCTGGTTCTACATGGTACATAATATGGAAGGCATTATTTTTGTATAAGGCTTCCTTGATCTAACCTGAGGTTTGGGTTGTTTCAGTAAAATGCAGATACCATAACAAGTATTATGAATGCAAATTGTTTGGGAGGTGATCACAGAAAGGATGAGAGAGTATGGAGTATAAACAGGGAAAGGAGAGAAGAAAATATAGCTTACTACTGAGTGGTTACCATGGAGGGCAACTAGTTTGCAATCCTGTCAAGGATTCACTAAATACTGTAGAATTCTCTTAAGACTTGCCCCACCAAGTAACAGGAAATCTAAAATTTTTATCTAATACCTCTATCCCTCTGTGGTTGAGGGCTTCCTCTGGGAATACTACAGGTTTGCTTGCATACATGCTGGAGAAAATTACTAAGGTGTTAGAGAAATCTCTGAGGCAGAAAAACAATGGCTTAAGACAAGTTGCTGATGATTAACATAATTGACCATGGACTCTGCAAGTAAAGTTAGGGTACTACACACATGTTGTTACACATGATTGTTTTTTCATTAGCACCATATGTTTCGGAGCAAGAAAGTCACTGTTTTAGGCAAGTTATGCCTGGAACATAAAGATCAACCATACACATTATTAGATAATACCAAAAGTAGTAAGACTGAGTAGAGGGCACTAAGGTTGCTACTGGGGAATCACAGCTCCAGTAACCTTAAAATTGGGACCCCATACTGCTATTGACTTGGTTTCCTCTCTTTTATGACTTTTTCTTTCCCTTGAGTCACAGGTTCTTAAAATAATAGAATCCTCAGAAACAATCAGTTCAACCTTTTTAGTTATTTTTCAATCCCAAAGGAGGAACTTGAGGGTCAGAAAGGTAAAATGATGTGAATGAGTCTGCAAAGTTCACCAGTGGCAAAGCCAAGATTCACATCCCTAGCATATTCTCAGTGCTCCCTCCATCATAGTCCTGCTGCCTCCTCTTAGTTTATGTAATCCTACAGGATTGATTTCTACTGAGACTGAAATTGATCTAAACTCTCTGAAGCAAATATGTGCAACTGATATTAGGAACTGATGTGCTCAATGAGCCTAACCAAAATCTTTTCACACTTACCATTTATCTTTTAAGTATTCTGTACATTTTCATATTGAAAAATAATAATGCCTCCTGATGGTGTGGCTTTTTTCAGTTCTTCATCACATTTATTTATGTCATTTTATTCCAAGAAGCTATAGGATTTCTTTTTAATTACTAACAGACTCCTGCAGGCTAGTATGTGTTGCAAATAAGTATCTAATTATTAGTGGATGATTTGTGCTTCTGATTTTTGTGGTAAGAAGAGAGGCATGGAGCTGACTTGTAGTCAAAATGTTGCTCAGCTACAGAAAATGGGCACAGTGGAGATATGATCTTTGGTAATTTACACTAACAAAAAGGGAGATCACCAGTCTGACCAGAGGCTTTTTATGACATTAATTTCCATCCTCTGATTGACTTGTAGCTTCTTTTCTTTTTTTTATTTTCCCTACATGGAACCTGAAGCATGGTGGGGGCCTAGAATTTTTCCATTTCAGTTTTACTTTGCATGGTATGAAACAGTGGGTTGCTGATTAGCTTCAAGAGCTTTAGGTTAGAACACACTAGGCTTAAGTGCCCAGCATCCCATGCCAAGAATGGAACGTTTCTGTCAAGTTGGCTCCCATGGAGATGTACTTGCTGACCTGCAGCTTCCACTGTGAGATCACATTAAAGTACAGAGCTGATGTTAAACCAGGCCACAGGTCAGAGGCTGGGAAGGAAAGCTTCTCAGCTACCACTGACTATCATTCAACTGAAATCAATATTTCACACCATACTCTCATCAGTGAAATACTCTGACCCTCCACCAAAGCAATTCCTGTTCATTCTGTTATAACATTCAGCTGCAATGTGAGGAACCTCCACACCAGGAGGACACTCCTTGTTCTTGAATAAGTGGCTTCTTTATCAGTGAAGGTTGAACTGGGTTCCTAAGACTGCCCTTATTTTGTAGCCCCAAATCACCCATTTCCTAAATACCTTACCCACCAGTCATCTCAGAGATCAGCTTGCATTAGGGGTACACTATTCATAATTGTTGTGGGATGACAAAGAACTTGCACATATTCACCTAATAAGGGCCCATCCGCCTGATTAGGTTCTGAGTTTCAGAAATGGTCAAGAGTAAGAGGTTTAGTCAGTGACACCTTCCTAATCTGGTCTTCTCATCCCATTCTAGTGGGCATAGCCAATTTAAAAATCAGATGCCAACAAGCTCAGCTCAGGGATGAACACTCTTCAACTCTTCCATACTCTTCCTCCCATTAAGTCCCCTATCTAGGGGCCACAAGATGGAGATCATTAGACAATCTTTGTTACCACCATACACACTATCAATCATTTCAAAGCTTTACACTTACAGCAATCTAAAGGACAGAACTGGATTGTTTTTATTGAATTCACCTTCTCTATTTTCTTGCTCACAAGTATGAAATTTGAACTTGAAGTAGGGCAGAGTTGGGGAGTAAATGAAGAAATGGAAACAGCCCACAAGAACATGAAGTACTAATTGCTGACTGAGAAAGCACATTAAGAAGGTTCTGGCATGCCATCTTTGAACATTTTTGATCACAGTACCTCCATGGTTGCAGGTGTGAGAGCGCTTCTGTTTCTTACTTGTCCATTCCACTGTATGTACTTTCTCACCCCTTTCACATAAGATATTGTCATCTGGTGAAATTACAGTGTGTGAGTCCTCTGACTCACCCCCAGAGAGAGAGGTTCTCTAGGGGTCAGTGAACAACAACAAGAAAAGACAACCAGAGTTTGGAGTCAAGACAAATCAAGTGTCTCTCAGCTCAACCATTCTTTAGCTATATGATTTTGGTAAAGTTAATGAGTAAACTTAGTTTTGTTATCCTTATAATGGAGCTAACTCATAGTGTTGTGTATTTCAAGCTTTTTCTTGATGATGGTGATATTGATGACTTTGTTTTGTTTTGTTTTTGTAATAGAATATCTCGGCCTTCATGACATACAAGAGTACTCACTACAATGATGCTCCATTTTATGTGAACTTAGATTATGTGCATTTAAAATAGGGCAATATAAAAATATTAATAAAGTCTTAATGAATGCAGAGAACATGAAATACAACAGATTGTACTTTACATTTATTCCTCTGGGGAAAATTACCTTGAATTATGCAAGTTTTGAATTATTCAATGTCTTCAGGAGCTTATCCCTTGCAAACCAATGTGATTGAGCATCTAAAATCTGCCAAATGAGCATTAAGATTTACATAAAGTATTTTATTCAATCCTTCAATGATCCTATGGAACTGGAATCCTTGAGCCCCTACCTCAATATGAAATATGAAGAAACAGATCCTGACAGGTTAAGTAATTTTCCCAAGTTCATTGGTCACTCAGCTAGGATTCAATTACAAGTTGACCTGGCTCCAAAGATGTTCTTATTCTTTCTTAATCAGTCAATCTATCTCTCTCCCCCACCTACCACTGTCTTGCATACAGACACTGACTTCACAAACATCTACTAAGTGAAGCATCATCTCATCATCCCCCAAAAGCCTATGGTTACAATTCTAACACTGAGATAAACCAACTGGCTCTCTTCTTCAATGGGGTTGTTTTCCCAACAGTAGACCGTTTACTACTGACCCCCCCCACTCCCCTCTCTTTCCTGGTCATTAGAAAAGATATGTGTATCATTTGTTTTGTCCCTGAAGGTGAAGCCACAGGAAGTAGACCATGGCAAAAATCAATAAACCTATCAGCTGAAAATGTAATGAAATATAGCAGACACAAGCATAAGAAAGAAGATAGCACCTAGTCCAGCTTCCTCCAAATGCAGCCTCCTCCTCACCTTGGCTCCTCCAGCTGCCTGTATTTGCAAAGGGCTGATACTTTGGGGGCAGTATTTCTGCAGAGTGACCCTATGGTTCCACTAACAATGGATATTACCTGGTATTCCTTGTGTATTCCTAGACTGGCAGTTCTATTCTTCTTACCTCTCCTTGCAAAGAACTCATATGGATATTGAGTTTTGTCAAGCTACTTTGAATAGTTTCCTGAACACTATAATGGAGAGAAACTTACTCATATTTAGAAATAATATCAGTTAACTAAGCTTGTGTACCACCCCAATGCTGAACAAACTAACTGATCTCCAAAAGTTGTTCAGGACCATCTGTAACTGGTTGGTTGCTACAGAAACAAGACTTGAAGGCACTGCCACCCTATGGATATTTCTGCAAATAACATCTTCACAAGAGTTGTGTTTATTCAACTACTCTGCCTAGAATCCAACAAGAGTATCAGACATAAAGAAAAAATGGGGAGTTTGGTGGTGATACCATGATAGGCTAGGTAGTCAGTACTGTCATTATCCCTCTTTGCCAAAGAAATTTGATTTTCACAGCATTAAACAGCAGGTGTGAGATCTTTAATTAGGCAATAAAAATGGCAACTTGGCAGTGAAAGTGTAAAGATAAAATTGTACAACACAATGAATCCTTGGCGTCAAGATTAATTTGACTTCCTTTATTTTTTCTGATGATACAGTGACTGAGTATAGATAAGAGACAAAACAGAAAAGCAAAGCCAAAATTCTCATTTCCATTTCAGTTGATTAGTAGCTGTGTAAGTTTTAGACATATATTTAATACGCTTATATTTTCCTTCATAAAATGGAGATGGAAAAGATGGTGGTATAATTCATTGCACTCAATAAAAGACAAATTGATTAAAGCTACCAAAAGCTTCTATTCCAAGTAATGGAAACACACCTGAAATTACTGTGGCTAACAGGTATCCTTCATTTCAACAAGTATGTTAATCAAAGTTAATTAAAATTTTTCCAGTTCTAAATTATATAAAATGAAATTGTACTGTACAGAGCAGAAAAGCTTCTATTCTGCTTTAGCAATGGTTCAATGGTTTGCAGGCATAGTTTAAGAATAATTATACATTGACTCAAGCAGGAGGGTATGAGAGATCATTGCACTTAAAGAAAAATATCTCAGAAAACTGACAATGCTCTATGAATTCCATCCTGTAACTTTTCTATTGAAAACAATACTTGGTTGGGCATAGTCATTTGTGAATTCTCTCCACTATAGAGAACTTCCCTTCTTTGTACAAGTTCATAGGCAGTCCTCCTTGATTGTCTGCTGGAAGAATGTCACAACTCTCTGGGGTCAGCCTGGTGGCTGGAAATGTGGATATACTTTAGTTGATACACTGTCACAGGGAAGTCTTTGCCTAAGGAATGGAGAGGGTGTCCAAGCTGTAAGGACATTCAGGTCATCCTCATACAATGATATCCCAGTCTTTTGTCCTGGGGAAATATGGAGTAGAAAAATGGCTCAACCCAGGAAAAAATGGCTTTCTGTTACAGGAAATACTACAGTGTCTGAAAACAGAAAAAACAAATTGTAGGGCTAAAATAAATTCATGACTTGATTTTTGACTTTGAAACTAAACTGAGGTTGTATTTCATGGAAAAAGCAACTCGAGAAAACTTGCTAAAGTTTGTAAAAACTGCCAAGACAGTACTGAAAAGAACATTAAAGGAAAACATCTCTAGAAAATGTTGACATGATGCCAAAACCATCAAGCAATTAACTGAATTCTACCATCTAACTATGTTCAAAAAACAGATAAATGTTTATATAGTGTCACAAAAACCTAAACTACTTGATTAGCTCTAGTTTTCTACCAGAGTTTTATAAACTATGTGAGTTGCAAAGTTATAAAAATAATAAGTATTTTTCCCTTAGTGAATATAAACCAAGGGTAATCTGGATACAACCAGCTATCAGTTCTAAAATATGTGACCTTAAATTTTCTTCCTTTTAATTATCCTTTTGTAGCTGACCCTTAATATAAATCAGTGATTATGAAAGGAATTTGAATTTATATACTGCTTGGAAAATTTGTCAATCAATAGAAATTTATGGGCACTTACTAAATGTCCAAAGACTTCTCCCCAGAGTCACAGATAGAAAAAATATTACTGAATCTTTATACTTTGAGTATCCTATACTTTGGGTAGACATAGCAAATATTCATTAGGTAAACATTAAACTAAATGAATTTAACTGTAAGAGCATTACAAATTCTAAACATGAATGGGAACACTGTGGGCTAGGATAGGCAGAAAAAGTATCACCTTGGGAATGAAATTTAAGCTACTCTTTGAGAAATTGTCTGGAAATAAACAGGTAGAGAATATGAAGGAAGAATTTAAATTCCGGAGAAGAGTGCAGATCAGGGTTTCTCAACCTTACAACACTATTAATATTTGGGACTAGGTAATTCTTTATCATGCAGGGCTCTCCTATGCTTCATTGGGTATTTAGCAGCATTCCTGGCTTCCTCTAACTCTAAAATCAATAGAAACTCTGCACTTTCCAGTTGATATGACCAAAACCATCTTTACATACTGCTGAATGTCCTCAAGAACAATATCACCCCTGGTTGAGGACCACTGAACTAGACATAGATATCTAGGTTTGGGCATTTTATTTTCTCTATCTCAGGGATGTTCAACTTCCAAATTATTGGCATTTGGGCTAGATAAATTTTGTTGAAGCTAATCCTTGGAGTTAGTTATGTTTAAGAGCACCTTTGACTTCAGTCTACTAGATATCAGTAGCACCTACCCCTGGTTGTGATAACCAAAACTATCTCCAAATGTCCCCTGGGGTGTAAAATCATCCCCTTCATTTGGGAACCACTGGTGTAGACAATGAGCCATCGGTGGTAATGGATTTGACTTCCTCAGGAGTAAATAAAATTGCTTAAACAAAACCCGAAGTCTGTGTTAGGAAAGAGTGGAATAAAATTGAACAACTAAAGCAGACACATGCAGTGCAGGATCTCAAATACCAGAGCCCATAATAGGCAGCTACCAATAGTTTCTAAGCACATATGTTTCAAAATGAAATTGGTGCTTTAAATTTAATCATACAGAAGCAAAAGGACTAAGTGCCATAAGGAGAAATCGAACGTAGAAGGACCAGTTAGGAAGTTGTTATAATAATCAGGTCTAAGTTTCAATGGTAGAGATTATGGTGATGTCATTGGAATGGAGAATAAAAGAGTAAAACCAAGGGTACTTTGCAGAAAAGCATGTTGAGTCTTTGATAGATTGAGTATTGGAGATAAAGGCAATGAGAGAACCAGTGTTAAAACCATGGTTGCTAGTGAGAAGAAATATTCCAATGAGATGAATAGAAAAAGGGATATTTAATGAGTTTGATTTTACAAATACTAACTGTAGACATTTTAGAATCAACACAGGTGTGCCTGAGAAGTCAGGGCTGCAGGATGGATTTGGGAGTTTTGGAAACACAAAGCCCTGGAATCTCTAAGGTTTAATACAAGTTTCCTTCTCATTCACATCACACTCTACTCTGAAGTAGGTGGCCCTAGGTCTTTTAGGAACTCAGTCTTCTTCCATCTTATGGCATTTCCATCTTGAACAAATGACCCTCAAGTTGACTGCAGAAGAGTTAAGACCCAAAGACCTCATGGAAAATTTCAGAGGCTCTGAAGTAGCATGCACAACTTCTGCCATATGCCTTTGGGGATCCAACTGCACTGGCAAATCTAGTTTTGCCGGTAGAAGAAGTGGGATTCATGGGAACGTGGCTAATCTTTGATTTAGGATGGACACATACATACACACACACACACATACACACACACACCACTCCCATCTACACATGAGTAAAAAGAAAGCTATAGGTCTGAATGAATTCACTGAGGATTTGAAGATAGAATAGAAATTGAATAGGAAAGAATTCACAGAACATAATAAATGGAAGATGTTCCACAAAGGATTCAGAGATGTTGTCAGAGAACCTAAAAGAGAACCAGCCCTGTGTAGAAATGGAAAGTGTCAAAAAAAAGTAGAGGCATGGCTGGGTGCAGTGGCCCAAACCTGCAATCCCAGCAGCTCAGGAGGCTGAGGCAGAAGGATTGAGAGTTCAAAGTCAGCCTCAGCAAAAGCAAGGCACTAAGCAACTCAGTGAGACCCTGTCTCTTAATAAAATACAAAATAGGGCTGGGTATGTGGCTCAGTGGCTGAGTGCCCCTGAGTTCAATCCCCGGTACCCATCCCCCAGCCCCCCAAAATAGTAGAGGCAAACTCCCATAAGGAGGGAAAAAGTTTGCTTTTGCTAAAGTGAAACTTTTGCTTTGGGAGGAAAAGATCAACATGATAATTATAAAAGGACTTATACTCTGTACCCACTTCAAAACCATCATGAGCAGTTTGAAACACCAAACCTATCTGCCTGGCTTTCAATGCCGTTTTTCTGGCCCATCCTCCTGTATATCCCTCACCATATACCCCTTGTTGTGTACATGAGTACACAACATGTCCATGTCACTGGGTTCCTCACCATCCCCCAAGCCCACTGTATTCTCTCCCATTCTTGGGGCTTTGCCTTTACAGCTTTTTTCCATGCAACAAGTACTGGCTTTCCTCAAGCCCTAAATCAAATTCCACCCCTTTCAAAAATGAAGACTTCCCCGTCAAGATCAACCACCCCAAATTCCACCAGCATTTTGGTCCTTCCACTACTCTGGCACGTAGAAACATCTTCATTGCATCAGTTATGCATTCATATGACTGTCTCTTCAACAGACCATGGATTTCTTAAGCCCTGAAACAGAGTCACAGGGAGGTGCAACACCAGGACAAATAAGACTACAGTCTAGGTCACAGGGTGGCAAATGTTTTTTTTGTGATGATCATTTAGTATTTTAGGATCTAGGGACCATTTGGTTTCTGTCACCACTGTGTCATTTTAATACAAAAGTAGCTATAGGCAATATGTAAATAGATATGACTGTGTTTCAATAAACATTATTTTCAGGACATGTAGTCGGCCAGATTTGATCCTTGGGACATAATTTGCTGTTCCCTGATTCATGTGAAAGATACTTTCTGGTACATACTGTGATCAGAGTTCCCTAAAGTATAATCTGGGAAGTTCTAGGAAGAATCAATTTGCATATCTGTTATCTTTGTATCTTCTGCCCCACCTCCCACAGCATCTAGTACACTGTCTTTCACATAATTGGCGCTAATTTTTTGGTTTTTAAAAAAAATTTAGAATTAAATATGCCTGAAAAGATACCAATTCAGTGAATCATAATAGCATTTTGAGAGTTTAATTACCTTTGAACACTATCTTGCAAATTTGTAGCAAAGTAGTTCAGGAAGGGATCATGTAAGCCTCCAAATCATAAAAAGAATGTGACAGGGAAAGATGTGAGCTAAAAACATCTAAGGATTAGCAGTCAAAGAGAGAGAATCTGACATTAGAGCTGGATAAAAGCAACAAAAAGGAATTTCAATCCTGAGGGACCAATACCAAGGGACATCACATCGAATGTAATAGACATCTCATAACACCCTCTAAATCCGTGTGAATAATGCGTTTAATGCCAGCACTTCAATGCTGGAAATATGTTCGTGATTTGGAGGAAATTGAGAGACCAATCAAAATGATTAAGAGATTGAAAGAATTCATTTATGAGCAGTTAAAAATTAAGTCAAATATATGTGTGGCCTGCTGATGGTAAAGATGTGGAAAAGGTTTACAAATTACTGAATGCTGTAAACATCAGGAAGGGGAAAAATGATGGTCAGTTCTATTGGACATAGCTCTTGGTATGGACATATCTCAGGCACTGACAAATTGTTCTCATTATTGGGTCTTAAAACATTTACAGACCATCTGAATAATAAATAACTGGGAATGCTGTGATTGGTAATGTTCTATTATTACAGGAGAGTGAGATTGCCCTAGAAGAGCAGTGCAAGATAAAATTATTTCTTATTAAAATATTATGGGAATGCTAGATGTGTTGATCACTCTTAGATGTATCAAATATATGCAATTGTAGGTAATACTATATAGTTAAGGATTATTGAAATTCAAGCAAGCACAAAGATGCAAATAACTAGATATTTCTTTAATGTTTTTCTTTCATTTAGTCATTCAATGATCCATCCATCCTAAATAACTAATGTCATGACCTGTGATGGTGATATCAATAGTAATACTGCACATGACCAGTCCTCCAAAACAAACAAACAAAACAAAAAACCTTACACTCCAGGATAGGGTCAGGGAAGCAGGTGAACTAAGAAGGAAGAGACAAGTTCAATAGACAGTGATAAAATAAGAAAGAAAAATGGCCCCTAACCCAGAAGGGAGGAAAGGAGAAGGTTAAGGAGGATCCCTGGTGGACTTGGCATTTGTACCAGGTCCTGAGGGATTCTGAGGAGGCCATTAAACAGAAAAAAATGGGAATAAGCATCCCAAGTAGGAAGAGTGATATACTTAAAGGGCTAGAGATGACAAAGTGCTAGACCTCTGTGTCAGAGCACATGTGGGATTGACAGGTGGCTTAAACTGTCTGAGACAAATAGTATAAGCAAGGCAGGTGGTGATCTTAAATAATTGGAATAGAATAGGATTGTGATTTATATTTTCCTTGTTAATATTTATCTTTTTCAAATCTCTTCCACTAACAAAATCACCCTTATACAGCTAAACAATTAGCTAAATATAGCAATTATTTTGTGTTTAACACTAGTTTAAGCTCTTTACATACATTAAGTAACTTTTATCTACATAACAACTCCATGAGGTAGGTACTATGACTGTTCATATTTTACAGGTTATACAACTTGGAGAAGTTAGAGATACAGTCAGTAGCAAAGTTGTGATTCTTACTTGGGATATTTCTCTTCAGAGTTCTGCTTTTAAATCCTCTGTGCCACTACTAACTTTATAAGTCAAGAGTATTTTTTTCTGTTATTTACTTCTGTAATTCACCTAAAAATTGATCTAACAAATAAGCTGAGACAGTTAAATATTTGGGTAGAAAATGTTCATGGCAACAAAATTAAAAGTCACAAAAATGAAAGAGAAAATAAACGAAATATTCTATAATGTAAAATAATTAGTCATAGCGTGGTCCATTATGCAAGCCTTGAAAATTGTGACTTAGTAGAAATTTAAATGGCATTGGAAATATTATAAAGGCCAAAGGGAAATGCAGGATACAAACTATACTATCCTAATAGTATATTTATGTTCAGAAAAGAAACACACTAATTAGATGGATTTTCAATTCCAGTCGTGGCTCTGCTACTTGTTAGTTTTGTGACCTTGGGTAATAATTCGGTCCTTCTGTACTCCAGTTTCCTCATTAGAAAATGAGGCAATAAATTGTTTTAAGGGTCAAAATTAATACATATGCGATATTTATAATGGTGGCTAGCAGTGACAACATAAAAATTTAGGAAATCCTATATAAAAATTAGAACTGAATAGTACACACTCAGCTAGTAGTTTTATAAGTGTCTTTTGTAATCTGGGATCCAATGCTACAACGTTGTCCATTTATTTTCTTCTTTATACTTTAAAAAATTATTTTACAGTGATACAAGAGATATTCTCCATTACAAGTAAAAAAATATTTGCTTTCAGAATCTGCATTGTTAAATTATAAGACTTACTAAACACTTAAACAAACACTAAAGGGCTGAAAAATGTTTCCCTTTTTACCAGATACCTTCTCAAGGTTAGAGCCCTGATCTTTTGTTTGAATACTCTTGAATTGTGAGAATTTAAAACTATTTAGAATTGTTTTCATGGCACGATCAATAAATAGATGGAAATTACAAATTGATTTTTAAAAAGCCTAGGGTCGTGCAGAATATATTTTTCATCCAAGTTTGAAATTATCTTAATTATACTTATTTTTAGGTGTTAGGAAATACTAAAAGAAAGTAAGCAGTTTTAATAAGCGTCCACTCTATTTTACCTGAAAATTTTGTTTTTCTCATTTTTTCTTTAAAGAAATCTTATGTTTTTAATAGATAAGTAAAAGAATTATATATTTATGATATACAACACAATATTTTGAAATACCTATACACTGTGGAAAGGCTAAAACAAGCTATTTAACATATGCATTTCCTTAAACAGTTTTTGTAGTGAGAACACTTAAAATCTACTCTCATTAATGAAATTTTTGTAATATTTGGAGCTGGCCTCAGGGACAAAGCTATTTGAGCAGGTGGGCTACACTGAGAAAGATGGAGCAAGGTCACAGGGCAGTGGGGTATTGTGACTTTCACTGCTTTGCCCAGGATCTTCTAAATGGAATTGATGCATTACTTATACACTTACTTTTTAAATGTTATAATTCTTTTTAACTTTTTGATTGACACACAGTATTTGTATATACTTATGAGGTACAATGTGATGTTGTGCAGTATTATTTTCCTTGGTGCTGGGAATTGAATCCAGGACCTCATACACACTAAGTATATGCTTTACCACTGAGCTACATGCCACCTCACAATGTTATGTTTAGATTCATATATACATTAAGTAATGATCAACTCAGGGTAACTAGCATGTCCATTACCTTTTATCATTTCTCTCTGATTATTACACTAAAAATTCTCTCTTCTGACTACTTTGAGCTATATAATGCATCATTGTTATTTATGTTCACCCTTACATACCATAGAACATCAGAATTTATTCTTCCTATCACATTGCACCTGATAACACCCTCTCTCTGCAACACTCCCCGCCCCACTCTCCCAGCCTCTGGTAATCATTATCCTAATCTCAACTTGTATGAGGTCGATTTTTTTTTAGAAATCATATGAGTGAGATCATGCAGGATTTATCTTTCTGTGCCTAACTTATTTCATTTAACATAATATCCTCTAGTTCTATCCATGTTGATACAAATAATACTATTCCACACTTTTTATAGCAGAATAGGACTCCATTATGTACATACCACATCAGCTTTACCCATTCCTCTGTTGACAGACATTTAGGCCATTTATTGCAGCACTATTCACAATAGCTTACCCACTTTCTTAGGGAAAGGATAGAAAATCTTCGACTCAGGAAATGAGGTTATTCTGATGCTCACACCACTAGGAATCTGGTTTTCCTGAAAGTTTTCATAGCTTCTCTCTCTCTTTCTCTTTCTCTTTCTCTCTCTCTCTCTCCCTTCCTCCCTCCCTCCTCTCTCTCCCCCTTCTCTCTTTCTCAGGTCTCCTATGTAAAAGCAATTGACATCTGGATGGCGGTGTGCCTTCTGTTTGTGTTTGCTGCCTTATTGGAATATGCAGCAGTGAATTTTGTCTCTAGACAACACAAGGAGTTCCTACGCCTCCGAAGAAGACAGAAGAGACAGAATAAGGTACAGTTGGCCCTCATTACAAAGTCATGTACAACCTGAGGTGATTAATCAAGCAATATAATTCAGAAAACAGAATAATGACCAAGAAGCTGAAGTTAATTTGTGTCCTGATTTATCTTAGTATACTTATTGCTATTCAAGTTGGTCTTTTAAATTTTGGGATGGAATTATCTGATTTGGCAAATAAAACTACAGGGCATACAGTTAAACTTGAATTTCAGGTAAATAAACAACTTTTTAGTATGAATATATCCCAAATATTATATAGTATGTACTTAAAAAACAATTTTTTAGTATATTTGAAAATCAAATTTTACTGAACTCTCTATATTTTATCTAGCAACTCCAATTGGGTATGTATACCCAATTTGAAAATATTACTTTAAAATCCTGGTTATTTTGAATGTTGATAATTTGTGTGTATGTGACTATGTATGCTCATAACTGATCTGATTGACTTTTTTCATCAATTGTTCTGGTTTTAGGTAAGTAATGCCCTACCTATGTAGACTGCAACTTGACAAATCCAATAAAACTGATCTTATTGTCAACTTCAGTGCAGAAACCTAAGCTTTACACTATCCAGAGGTTTGAGGTTGGAAATATATAGCTCAAAATGTCCAGTTCAAGACTATCTGCTAAGTGAAATAATCCAGACCCAGAAAGTCAAAGCTCAAATGTTTTTTCTGATATGCTGAAGCTAGTCCAAAATAAAGGGGGTAAAAGAGAAATGAAATGGAGGGGTGGGTTCCATCAAAATAGAAGAAAGATCCTTGTAGTAGAAGAAGGGAATTGAGGGGCAGGAAGAAAGAACAGGATAAGGGAAAAACAGTGGAAAGAATTGAACCTAAGTTTCTTATGTACATATATTAATATACTACAGAGAACCTAACCATCATGTATATGCACAAGACACTAATTTCAAAAAATACTAGATAAATAGCAGAAAGACCAGTAGAGGAAAACGAACAGGGAAAAGGGAGGGTAAGGGGAAGTACTAGAGACTGAAATAGACCAAATTATATTCCATGCAATTATAATTATGCCAAAATGAATCCTAATGCTATGCATGACTAACATGACCAAATAAAAAATGGAAAAAAAGATCTCCAGTTCAGCAGTTCTCGAAATTGTCTGCACATTAGAATCAACTGAGTTTTATTTATTTCTTTTAAATGGTTTTTGCAATTCATTTATTTATTTATCTATTTATTTTTATGTGGTGCTCAGGATCAAAACCAGTGCCTCACATGTGTGAGGAAGGTGCTCTACCACTGAGCTACAACCTCAGCCCAATCAGCTAGGCTTTAATTCCAAACTTTGGCCACATCCCAAACCAATTAAATCCCCATTTCAGGATGGGGTACAGGCATCAGTATTTCTGCAGCTCCCCAGGCAATTCCACTGTGTGGACATGTTTGGAAAGCGCTGCTCTGGTTTATGAGCAAATCTCATATAAGATACCAGAAGGCTTACACCTGTTTTCTGTTTCAGACTCTGGGAGGGAAACATGCCCTTGGATACAGAGAATGTTACCCCTTGTAATAATATTGCTAGAGAACCAAGTTAAAATTTTAAGTATAGTATAACTAAGAAGAACAAATAAGAATAAATACATTTTAGGTATAGTAGATAAAGTATTTTTCAAAATCTGTTCCCCCCAAAATGTGATAAATTGAACCTGCTGGTGAATCCATACTTACATGCTACATTGTTGGAGCAAAACCAAAAACATTTCACTGTCAATCTTATTGTTTCCAAATATCTAGATGTAAAACTAAAAGTTTGCTGTTAGACATATTACATGGAGTTTATGTGTATGATAGCTGAAACCCTAACTGCATCTACCAAAAGGTTTCCTGCATATATTCTGAAAAAGATAAATATATCTTTTACTCTTTGTTACCTTTTGGAACGTTTTGTTATACTACAGTCTAAAAAGGAAACAACATAACAAATATACTTTTGGGTGTATATTATCTCTTAATATTAGACCTTTATCATGTTTTCCCTTTCTGCCTCCCTGTTGGTGCTAACCATTCCTTCAACCCATCACAAGAGTCCTATACACAGTGGCACAATGTCAGAGTCACTTTGCCACACAGGAAATATTAGATTGTGATGGTATTTCAGCACACAAACAAACAATACAGAGTTTAAACAATTCACATAGTAACTACCAGTGGGTTATGTCATTCAGAAATCCCTGAATACTACCTAGGTTCTCCAATCTTACCCTATCATAATAGGACTCACCTCAGACTCTTGTGGAAAAATACAAATTCTTAGTGAAGTCCCCTGAAGACACCTGATTGATTAAGTTTGGGGAGGAACACAAGAATCTGTATGCTTAGTAATTATACCACATGATTCTTATGATAAGTTTAAGAAACACTACATTGGTTCACTGATTGTATGTTGGAGAATTCATACTTGTATGCTACTCTGTTAGATCATGAAAGATTGTGCTTTATTCTAACTGAATAGGATCCACTGATTAGATTCAACTTTTCAGAGTCTGAGTGGACAGTAATGGAATTGGAATCAAGAATAGCAGCAGCAAATCAGTTGGAAGATTACCCTAGAAATAAATTGGTCATGCGTATGGAATGAAATAGATTTAAGATTCATTCATTTATTTCACAGATATTTAATTGCTTTCTACTATGTGCCAAGTACCATCTAGATCCTTAGAGTATTGTTGAACAGAACAAACAAATGCAATTCTTTGATGAAACTTAAAACTTACATTCTAGTGGTTATGCTTTAAAGGTAAAAAATCAATAGGTCATGCTCATGCATTTGATATGAGGAGGTGAACATAAGAAAGAGATTGAATATGACTCACAAACTTTTTATTTAAACAACTGGGCACTTAGCACTATAATTGTAATGAAGCAGATTTAGGGTGGAATTCCAGAGTCACATTTTAATGCTGTTTAGATGACTATGAGACATCTCAGTATAGTTGGCAAGTAATTAAGAGATATGTGCTCAAGAGAGATAAAATTTGGAAATATATTTGAGAGTGAACAGCAAAACAAATAATATCTTAAATTCACAAAACTGGCTGAAATCACCCACTGAGAGAATGGAAATTAAAAATCTCTTGCGAATGGAGTATTCCATCACTTAGAAAGTCTATCTAAAGTAGATTGAGTAGAGAAAGGAATAAAGGAAATGGTGAGACTTTAGATGTTACTTGCAACTGCCTTTGCTGTATAGGGGAGCGTAGAAGATGGTATGAAATAAAATGTGTATTCATTGGAGGACTTTTCCTGGAAAAGAAGATCAAAGAACATTAGCATACAGTGGAAAGAGCATAAATTAAAGAACAAAATGTTGGCCAGGTGCAGTGATGCACACCCATAATCCCAGTAGCTGGGGAGGCTGAGGTAGAAAGATCTCAAGTTCAAAGTCAGCCTCAGCAACTTAGTGAGACCCTTTCTCAAAATAAAAAAGGGAGGGGATGTGTCTCAATGGTTAATCCTCTTGGGTTTAATCCCTGGTACCAAAAAAGGAACAAAATGTCTTAAGAAGGTGAGAAAGGATAAAATCCAGAGCAAAGATGTTAGCCTTACATGGTGCCAGATATTTCATCCATTTTAATAATGACTTAAATTATTACCAGTTCATTAATGAAATAACTAAAGCACACAGAGTTTAAATAATTTGTCCATGTTCATGAGCCAGGAAGTGGCACAGCAAGATCTGAAGTAAAATAGTGTCTCCAAAGTCTGTGCCTCGTCACTGTACAAACAAAATGGGAGAACAACTATGATAGCTAGTTGATTGATAAATTCAATGATGGTAAGATGTAGGAATTTCCAACTAATAGCTCCTATCATTTCCATGAATTCTGAGGTAGGTTGTCAGTTGAGAGTGTGGTAGAGGGCTGGGGATATAGCTCAGTTTGTAGCATGCTTGCCTCATAAGCACAAGGCCCTGGGTTCAATCCCCAGCACTGCTAAAAGAAAAAAAAAGAGTGTGTGGTGGAAAGAAGGAATGCAGAAAGTTTGAGGAGGAGGTCCAAACACTAAATAGCAGTTTTACATACTAGAAAAAGTCAGTGGTCCAAGAATAAAGATGGGGACAATATGCTAAGGCAGACAGTTGTGTACCCATATGAGATCTATGGTTAAGAATTTGAAGTGTGAACAGTCAGCAAGCAGGTATCTTTTTCCCTAGCAACTCTAGACTCAGGTACCAAGAAGTCAGATGCTTGAGTTCAACTACAAATTTAGTTTTTCCAGGTAAGTGAGAAAGTGTACGGAAGATATGGAGAGTATAATAGAGGAAATGAAGGAAGAGAAAAAGAAAGCAAAGGAAGAAAGACATGGAGGAAGGGAGAAACATAGAGTTAAGGGAGTGGTTGCAAGGGAGTAGTGACACTGATGAACAAGAAACCCTAAGGTGGATAGAGAAGGAAGAAAATAAAGGACACACTGGCTATTCATGGGAAGTAAAGACAAAAATAAGGCTATGACCACGTGAATTTATGACTAAGATTGGGTGGAGGGAAATTGACAGCTGGGCAGTCCAGAAACTGGGAGGCCTAGGATGGGTTGATCATCTACATGAATATGGAAGCTCCCTCATTAAAGGTGATATTTATGAGAGTGTTGGATTGACAAGGAAATAGAAGCTAAAGTCACCAACTAAGAGATTGCATTTGGGTGCTGATAGATAACAGCAGTGATAAGGTGAAGTTAATGAGCAGAACTTCAGAGGTACCAAAGGGGCTAGGCTTAAGCAAATAGGAAAGAGAAATGGTTCAGGTATTGCAGTGGGAAGCAAGAAGCATACTTGAGATTAAAGGGAGGCTTCTTAAAGTTGCCAGTGACAGTTAAATTGCTGCTTTATAAAAACTATTTATTGAAAAATTAAGTTTGCATATTTATAAGGAAATATTTTTAATTTATGCATCTCACAATAGGTATTTAAAATACAAATTTAATGACCAAAGTTATGACTAGGGATCAGGGTAAAGAGCTAACCAAATCATGCATGATCTTGCAGTCCATGCTTCTAATTATCACTAATGACTGAATTTTGAAAAAATGAGCAAGAAATATATCCAATTATTTGTCCCTTAGAAAAGACAGAGCTTTTCAAATTAATTGAGTCTGAACAATTTGAGTCTTAACAATGGTTAAAACAAAAATAAAATATAGCAAGAGGTAATATTCACTAAGGGCTTATAACATGGCAGGTAACATTATAGATACTATAAATATTTCATTTAATCCCTACTACCACTGTGAGAATAATGCAATCACACAGCTCAGCTTATCTGAGAATGTTATGGTTTATACCTATTTTCTCAATACCCTGTGTGATTTAACATTTGTCCCAGATTATTATTATTATTATTCCTCCTCCTTCTCCTCCCATTATTATTATTATTATTACTATTATTAGGATTGAACTCAGAAGCACTCTAACAGTGAGCCACATCCCCAGCTCTTTCTATTTTTTATTTTGAGACAGGGTCTCACTAAATTGCCCAAACTGATCTCAAACTTGTGATCCTCTTGCCTCCACCTCCCAAGTTTCTGGCATATGCCACCAAGCCCAGCAGATTCTTCATTTGAAACAAAATATTTTTATTAATAGTTGCATTAAAATAAACTGGAATGGGTTTTGTTGACCCCCATTTTGTACATCTGGCTTCTGTCATGGTATGATCTCCTGGTATGGGTGTAAAGCATAAAATTTTCACTTTAACACATGGTGAAAGCTTAAAAAAATAAGCATCACTATCCCAGGCTTCTTTTCTTGATGTTTTCTAGATGCAGTGCCCTACCTGATATTCCCTTCCTCGGGTTAGTTTGCAGGGAGCTTGCTCATTAAAATGAAGTGCACTCAGACACAAGAGGTTGGGAAGAAATGATTTTCTTCTGGGCTCCGGCAGTTATGGGATACTGCGGCCCCTACTGGCCATATAGGATATCAGCCTTGGTCAATGGCATGGCACACAAAATCCAGAAAGTCACCAGGTCCACCACTTGATGGAGTCAGTGGAAAATAAGGAAAATTATTGGTCCTAAGAACATGAAACAAATGAAAAATAGGGGCTGAGAAGTTCTGTGACTGACTTACATTTTAGTAGTTTTGACATTTTTTTCATGATATAAATCTGCTTTATAATTTTTTTATTTTATAATAATCAATATCATAGAGTTATAATGTCTATTAGTACCACTTTCCACTATCAAGATTTTCCTTGTTTTGATAAATTAAGTGGTCATCCTACCAAAAATAAAGGTAGTATTTTATCCAATTTTATAGAGAAGGAAACAAAAACAGAGAGGTTAATGAAAATGTCCAAAGTCATACATGCAGGTAGTACCCAAAGTCACTGAACTTAACTGTGCAGCCTGCCACTCAGAGTTTACAATTTATTTTATCTAGTATAATACATGCACACTGAAAATATTTCTAATTGACTCTAATGTTTTTTTTTAAATGCTGGTGGTTAGGGCCAGGGCCAGGACCAGAATAAGACAAATGAGGTGAGTCACACACATGCATGGTTAGAACTTGTTTTTATTTAAAATATTAGTATTTTGTTCACCATGAATATTTTGTATTAATAGTGATTTTTTTAAATGTTATATTAAAATATAATTTATCTTGAGTACTGGAGTTTTCAGTACTTTTTCAATTTTGCAACTGAGGTCTTACTTCCTTTCCCCTAATTCAGATCCAGTTGGTCATGAATTACTAAATTAATTTTCACAGACCCTAATTGGTTATGGTCTGAGTTAAAAAAAACCATCATTTTAAAATGTTCAATATTCCCAATGCAAAAAGTCATTTCTTTAATTTCTCACTGGGAAACTGACTTCTGAAATGTGATATGGTTTGATTCCTTTGAAGATAGAAGAAAAAAAAAAGTCAGTCATTTCCCAAATAGACAATGACCTTAAGATTTATTCAAGGAAGTTCTATTAGGAGAACATCTGAGATTACATTTCTATGCATGGGAAGAGTGCCTGGTGTTTACTGAACAATCAAGTTATGAAATGGGGTCACTTTCAAGGAGGAGCCAGGCAATTTGCAACTGGGTGTGTTTGCTTTGATTATCTTTACTACGTTTCGCAAAGTAGTTACTGTCAGTTTTATCAAACTAGAGTTTCTCAGAAACAATTGCACACAAATCTTCACTGACAGAACTGGCAAAACCCAGAGTATTAGAAGCTGATGCCCTAGGTTCATGTAGTAAAACCCTATTTTTATGTTACCCTTTGGCTCCAATAGGAAGTATTCACAGTGTGAAGGTTACAACAATTTTACTACAAGAACTTTAAAGCCTCACCTGCATTTCCCTTACTTCTGGTTTTGTGGTTTTCTGCCTGGTTTCAAATGTCTCTAGTTATCCAAATAGCCCTGACTTCTTTATTCTCAGTGACTAAACAGAAACAGTGGCTGCTTGAGGACATGGTTATGACTTTAAGGTCACCAAAAGACAAGCTGCATTTTAAAAGGAATGATGTTAATGATGCATTGTTTAGATTGTTTAACACTCCCCCCAACCACCACAAGAAAATCTGGGGCCTCTTAAACTGATCAGGCAATAAGGTAAGAATGTCAGGCCCTGATGAAAATGTCTCAAATGATAGCAATTTGGAAAAGTGAGAATTCAGTACTCAGTTGTTTGTGATTCTCTCTTCTTCCCCTTCCATTACCCATGTTTCAAGTCTTAAGTAAACTTCTAACCCCTCAAAAGATCACATTCTGATCCTACAAGCCTGAAATAATCTCACTCTTTCAAGCACATGTAGTACCTAATTTGTACCTTTTCATAACGTGTCACTTTCTACCCATTTGTCATGTATGTTTTACAGAAGAATATAACATTTGAATGGTACCAAGAGAGCATTTAGAACATTTTACCTAGACATACTTAAATTTTTCTCTTCAACAACTTCCCATTAAGACATAACAGAAAAAAACATGGAAGGGCAGTAACTACTTTTATCCTAACCCAGGCTTTAACTTCAAACCCTAATGCAATGCCCCAGGCAGAAGAACAACTTAAAAGAGGCCCTTAACCTTCTAGTTGGGGAGGCCCAGAAGTCCTATGCTGACTATTTCTTTGCTAATGTTCCAAGGGTCTTATTTCTTCCAAATCCAATGGGACACCAAGGCACCACTGGTAAAGGCCAGAAGACCCAGCACCAATGATCACCTGGAAGTGGCTTATTTAAATCTATGGGGCTCCACTTCCAGAAAGTGCAATTTTATCAATGTCTCAGAATCTCCACAGTTGGACTAGCACTCCCCATTCCCCTTGAGCTTAAAAACCTTTTCCCATTCTTCCTGGAGACATCCCTTCAAATGCTTAAGGATAGTAAGCTGGCAAGTCTTCTCAAATCTTCTCTGCAAATTGACTTAGTCCTTCCTATGGTATGATTGACAGCCACTCACCATGTCACCTTTTCTTTAGTTTGCTAATGATGATCTTGAAGTATGAGTTGCAAAATTTGAAAGATAGTCTAGGCATGATCAACATGCAACATGAATAATGGTACTCTCCCCTCTAACTAGATATTTGGTTCCTTTCAATAAGCACTAAAGAGGCTGGAGATATAGCTCAGTTGGTAGAGTGCTTGCCTTGTAAACACAAGACCCTGGGTTCAATCTCCAGCACTGAAAAAAAAAAAGCACTAAAACTTAGTGTTTTTAAGTACTCATATTCCATGATTGGCTCATTTTGACCTTATTAATTTCCTAGGTATATTTTCTATTATTAATCCAAATAGCTATCAAGTTATCTCTTCTTGATTATGTGGTTAATTTTTTCTGTCCTGAATAAACGACTTTCTATTCATTCCTATAAATCTTTATCTCACTGGATTTGGTCCATTGTTCTAGATTATATTAATCATTTTGACATTAATTCAATCATCTGGAAAATTAATTACCACTTCAAGCTTTGTACTTTATAGGTGAATATGTATCAATGTCTTCTTAGCCAAAGACTACCAGGGACAAGCCTCAACAAACGAGTCATGTTTACCAAACTCTAGTGGGGGAGAATACACAACACAAGGATCTGGGGTGGAAGAGGGTGGCTGTGGGTATCTGTAAATTAGGTGATTTGGTGAGGGAGTCTAAGGAAGCAAAGATTTGCTCTAGATTAGATGCTGTCACAAAGCA